>NW_004797470.1:28279-32552 GCF_000002075.1 Aplysia californica | reverse complement strand
CACATTTCCCCTTCTTTTCATGTTATCACTTTCCAACCCGCGTCATCATCACTCCCCTGCAGTTTGAAATGAGACCCTGTTCCAAGTGTCACGTTTCATAGCATCGGACAAGCGGCCAGTTCAAACTCCATTTCTCTCTCTGTGGTCGAGCGAGCCGTCCACCCTGTCAGACTCAGAGCGAGCCCATAGCAACCGTGTCTGTGGAAGGTTCCTGATCTTGCCAGAGGTCCGAAAACTGGTTGAACAAAATCTCATTGACTCGTTGTGGCGTGTGGCAGAGAGCTACTGGTAGGTTGGAGTATTAATGCATGTGTACTATATGAATCTATTCAATATTTGGCATCTTGGAAACACATGTGTCACCTTTCCCATAACACTACGACAGCTACAGAGTTGAAAGTTGACAAATACCTCCACACAGATAGATAGGTCCCCATGACGGAGCCCGATTTTTGATTTATTCACTTCCTGAATTTAGAAAAGTATATTTGACAGAAAGTTCCCGTCCTTCTTTGGCCTTTGTGATTATTCCTCTAGGAAACGAAACAAAATCTGTATAGCTGTCCTTCACAGCGGAAGTGCAGGAAGTGATATTTCCTGAGGCGCATTTTGTTTTGAGTGTACAGATCTAGACCTTCTAATTTTTTTGGATCTCTCAAGATTTATTGCTCCATTCCAGTAGAGTGTAAATATAATAGGCCAATGACTTTCAATTGATGTTAATGCACCGATCATTCGTTTCATCAAAAGGGGGCCCAACTAGTATATTGATATATTAATAAATCTATAAATACATGTATATAGATATACTGATAAACATATAAATATATTATTAATTGTGCGTGTGTATGTGTGTGTGTGCATGTGTATGTATGTGCGTGCTCGTATGTGTCTTTACATAAATAGGGGATTGAAGAGGGCAAAAACGTAAATATAACAATTTCTCTTGCGAAACATAAATAAAGATTATGGTGACTTGAGGCTTCTGTTCTGGAAGAAGTTGAGGAGGGGATTGAAGCGGTCAAAACTTCAAATATTTATTTTTTAAAAATTCAAGCGAAATAGAAGAAAAGTTTTAAGATGTTTACTTGTGGTTTCTCTTTTGAAAAAAAAATGGGGGCCAGAGATGCAAAAATACAAAATTTTTAAATAATTTAAATTTCTCAAGCAAAATTGAAAAAGTAAAGTTTAAAGTGACTTCTAGTTTTTGCACTGAATAAAAGGGGTAGGAGATTAGTGCTTGCAAAAACATAGAGCTCTAGTTAAGATAATTTCCTAAGCAATATAGATGAAGCAAAGCTTATTTATTTATTTATTTATTTTTTCTTTTAATTAATTAATTAATTGTTTATTAATCTATTTTTTTCATTTTCATTTTTATCTTCCTTTTGGGGGATGGGGGTAGGGGTGGTGAGTAAGACAATCAGACGTTCCGATAATGTGAGAGAGAACGAACCAATCAAAATCCAGTTACTGACTGACCCGACCGCAATGTGGACGTCTGTGGTGGTAAGGTAAGTATTTTACGGCGCTCTCAACTGCATAGGGTCATATGAGCGCACGGGACACTTTAAACATTTTCGGATGGTAAGAAGTTTAGCATTTTGTCCGGGTGGCGGCCGAAGCCTCCTCTTATCGATTTTAGACCACAAAGGGATCTTTAACGTGCGCAACTTGCCTACAGGAGCTAGATTTACCGCCCTTGTCCGAGAGGGCTAGGTGTAGATCTTTCCTACCAGTAGAGTAGGGGTGTGGCTGAAAGACAGCAGTAAGAAAGAGCCAAGGAGTAGCAGTAAAAAGACTACAGAAAGAGTCAGGAGCCCAGAGGAGGGGGCAAAGGAGGTGAGGGGATGGGGGAAGATGGTAGAGACGAAAACAGACTACAGAACATTGCTAGAGAGCAAGAAAGGAGGTGAAAGGAGATAATTTTAGAGAGGAAAATGTTTCCGTCGCTACCCGGAACACCTTAACCTGTAGGCCATGAGAGCCCCCCGCCTGTGGTGTAGCATTCGGTGCTTCGCTGTCGCACGCAGGAGACCCGAGTTTGATTCCCGAGTGGAGAGAAATTGTTTATCGAGTGTCTCGGTCTTTCTGCGGTGATGTTGTACCCCTCTCATCCCAGCATGGTCCTGACAAGCACTGTGGAAAGTCAGCAGCCTCATGAGTGACCTGAATTGGGTCGATTTTAAGGGTGAAAAAGGGGGGGGGGAGTAAAGACCAGCCCATAAAAGACAACCTCATGTGCGTGCTTAAAAACGAACTGTGAAAGCTACTCTATACATCCATGCAGTGTTAAGCTTTTTGCTTGTCCAGTCCATACGTTTAACATCCTGTGAATATGAGAAATGCGTGTGGCCCAGACGGTGTGCAACCCAAAATTCTAAAGATGTGTTCAGCGCAACTTAGTTCTATTTACACCTATATTATCAACCAATAGCCTTACCATCCGTAGTTATACAATGTCAAGGAAAAATTGTGCTAAAAGACTAACGAACATATGGTCGCTTTTAAGGATAAGAGGGCTAACCCAGATTTCCGGGGTTTATAGAAATCTTGACCTACACAAAAGGTGGGCATTGCCCTATCTATAGGAGACGTTTCATTTTTGTGTATATTTGTTTAGTTATAGACAAAACCCTCGTTGTGTTTTAAAGATAGATTTCATGTGTCCAAAAACTTTACCTTCGATTTTCTCTAAACAGCATTTTTCGGGATAGCCCCCTTGTGCTTAAAAGCGACCATATATAGAACCCATCCAGGACCCTGCACAATTCGCATATAACGTCATGGGAGAAGTGTTGAAGACGCCATTCTATTTCTGACAACATATATAGACACGTAGACAAGCCAAAACAATACTGTAGGATCCTGTTTGTTGATTTTTCGTCAGCCTTTAATACTATCCAGCCAGCTATCCTTTTAAAGAAGTTAGAAAACATAGGTGTTAATGTCAATTTAATATCATGGATAGATAATTTTCTCACCAACCGAACCCAGTAAGTAAAATTAAAACTTTCTTCATCGACATACATCACAACAAATACAGGGACCCACACAAACGATTGCCAAATAAACAACAGTAAAATCAAGTTGATCAAATTTGCGGATAATTCAAGTATAATTTGGCTAATTCAGGCTGACCACAACGAAACCGCTTACCGGAATTTTGTACTTAACTTTTCGGAATGGTGTGGTAATCATAATCTGCTTTTAAATGTGGAAAAAAACCCCAAAGAGCTCGTAGTTGACTTTAGAAAAAGGAAACACGTTTTTTACAGTCCTGTACTGCCAAAAATAATTTCACTTTGAGATAATAAAAAATTATCTTATCTTATCTAGTTCGATTACTTAATGGGGAGAATTTTAGTCTAGTATGTCGGTCCTTATGCTGGAATGTTGTATCCTCCTCAGCCGGGAAGGGCCCTGATAAGCAGGGTCAGAAGCCTGCTGCATGAAGGATGTACATTATGTAAAGATACCTTCTCTTAAAAAAAAGAGAAAAAAGAAAAAAGAAAAAAAGGGAAAAAAGGAGAAGAGGCTTTTTAAGATTTCCTCTCGTTGAGCTCAGTTTTATAACCGGAGTTCCGTTTCTTCTCAACCTCAAAGGGATATGTGAAAGTTATAGGGGAGGTGGGGACAGGGAGGTTTTTATTTGTTTTTTTTGTTTTTTTTTTGTTTTTGGGGAAGGGGGGTTGTTTATCTGATTCTATTTTGCTTTCGAAATGTCATTTCCCAACAACAGGGTAATGACGTACATGCGCATTTTGCACTTCTTTAATTTACGTCATACTATTATTCGTTGGTATATTGTGTGTCCTTCCTACTGATAATTTGATACACCGTTGCAAAACATTAAAAACAGTAAAGATCCGGTTATTTTTTTATTTAAAAAAAAAAAATTTTCCCCCTTGGACAGCAGGTTAGTATGCCCCGCTTGGAAAAAAGCAAGGCCTAGATAAGTTAGCTGCTCTGAACACGAGAATTCCTTCCTTCCTCTTTTGATTCACTTACGTACACTTCGACTTGGATATAGCAAAAATGTGACGGAAGTGTTTCCGGAATAGAGCTTAAGCATCATTGCTGAAAGCGTAAAACACCTGCACTGAAATAAATCAATCAATAAATACAGAAATAAATACAGAAATAAATACAGAAATAAATACAGAAATAAATACAGAAATAAATACAGAAATAAATACAGAAATAAATACAGAAATGAGTACATAAATGAATGAATGAATAAATGAATGAATAACTAACTAACTAACTAACT
>NW_004797470.1:26409-27418 GCF_000002075.1 Aplysia californica | reverse complement strand
ATAATAATAATAATAATAGCCCTTCGTTGATCCTCGTGGGCAAATCTGGGTTGCAATGGTAAACAGGACATTCTTACACGAATACATAACATTAATTATATTATCATCAACTACACACACATAATATTCACTCAAAGAATAACAATAAATGCATAATAATCGTAAACGATACAGACAACTTTCCAAACATCCCATAGCCGGTCTCTTCTGTGCACTGGGCACCGCCCCGGTTTTTGCTTTAAAAAAAATTGTTTTGTTTTGTTTTGTTTTGTTTTTCTTCTTTTAAGCTAAGGTGACCGTGCTTTCTTGCTCAAGGACAAAACCCAGAGACCACCCATTATGACACCGTGTTACATAAACTTCCGCTTCTCTAGAATTACAAAATTCTATCTGCTTAGTTCCTACCTTCGCCTAGTTTTGATAAATTTGATGTAAATATATTGAGTTTCACATGTCAAGCTTTTTTTAAAATGCAATAACCTTGAATATCTTAATAGCGACCCCAGAAAAATCTTACGAATTTGATAGAGCAGTTAAAACATTGACTTGTTTCTGACCTTGTGATTGACGGAGGTATGGTAAATGGCCGCCAAACTTTGGTAATTTCAAGCTTGAGAGTCCTTGAAAAATGAAAATTTACATTTTTTATGCCTTCAATAAACATTTTTCAGTACATGGAAATGTGTTTTTACGTGGACATAAAAGATATTGAGCCCCCCCCCAAAAAAAAAAATTGCATAAAAATTGCATAAAAATTGGCGAAATGGCGAAAAAAGAAGCCTGCATCTTCGATATCATTATTTTGACAAGCTTGAGATTTCAACATAATGCCTCACTTTTTTTCTACTTCAGTTAAGAAAAAAAAATGGCAGACGCAAAACTGAAGCTGAATTACCTGAACCTGAAGGGGCGGGCGGAGCTGTCCAGACTGGTGTTGGCGGCCGCCGGGAAGGAGTATGAGGACTTCCGGTTCTCACAACATATATAGACACGTAGACAAGCCAAAACA
>NW_004797470.1:24319-26084 GCF_000002075.1 Aplysia californica | reverse complement strand
AAATCTTATGCACTGTAGATTGTGAATGGCCTGACTTATCAATGTCATGTCATGCTGTCCCCAAACAATATAGTGGGAACTGCTGCTTTTTCTTTCCTCATCCTTACTATCGTTATTTTTCCTCTACTGCTTTTGCATGTTTGTCACTCTCTTGTGAAACGCTATTTCTGGGGTGCCTTGATAGTCGAAGCAGACTTTGTGCTGTTGAGGCTTAAGAGGTGAGCAGAGTAAGCCTGATTCCCTGTTTGGACATCCTCCCCTTGGCGCTCATACGACCTTATGCAGTTGCGAGAGCCGTAAAAACCTTACTAAACTAATCTAAAAGACACAGAGTGTGTGTGTGGGGGGGGGGGGGGGGGAGAAGAATTCTGGACAAGGCCACTCTATGTCACAAATTTTAATGATATGCTTGAATGATAATGCGCTCACATAATATTTTTCAAATGTATTGAAACAGTAAATCCCAACTCCCAGTTCAAGCAAACAGTACGTGAAAATTATTGATAATCCGTCTTTGTTATAGCTTTTCTTACTTCTAAATGTTGTAATTGTCATCGCCGTTGTTGCTGTCGTCGTCGTCGTCGTCGTTATCGTTGTTGATGTTGTTGTTGTTATTGTTGTTATGGTTGTATTTGTTCCTGTTGTTACCGTTTCAGCTGCTGTCGTTGCCATCGTCGTTGTTGCTGTTGTTACTGTTAGCAAATTAAATAATAACTGCAGATGTGTTGCGAAGTGAGTGAAAGGCTGAAATTTCTGTTGTGGACAGACTGATTTTGATAACCAAAATAAAGACAGAAAAACATTTTTTAAAACAACAAAAGAAAAAAACCCAAATCAACTGCAGATGTTTTACGTCGCAATGGACACTTAATCGAGATAACTAAGGAGGTGGTCAGCTTCGGCCTCGCCTGTGAGGGCCACTCCGGGCTGAGAGCTGTACCACGTCCAACCCCCCCAGGGCAGTGCTACTGACTGGGTGTATCTTTAGGCCATTCCCAAAGGAGGGATATTTACATGTTCTTATTAATATGCACAGTAGAATTGTAAATGGGCTGATTTATCTATGTCATGCTCATGCTGTGCCGGGACAACATTTGGGGAACTGCAGTTTTTTATGTCCTCATCCTTACTATCGTAATTTTCTCTCTACATCTTTTGTATGTTTGTCAATCTCTTGTCAACTGCTACTCCCGGGATTCCTTGATAGTCGAAGCAGACTGTGCTGTTGAGGCTAGAGAGGTGAGCAGAGTAAGCCTGATTCCCCGTTTGGTCTTCTCTAATGACATCCACCCCTTGTCGCTATATGACCGTATGCAGTTACAAGCGCCCTAAAACCTTACTAAAGCAAACGAAAATTCCACGTCCTAGCAGACAGACGGAGATACTCAGTAAAGTTCCCCCTCACACGCGACTCGAACTGACGTTTTCTGCCGGCGACGGCGAGGTGCCTAACCACCACAATGTGTGAATTTGATTTCGACTCAGAGCAATCATGGCCCTATTATCATAGCTTAAAATATTTCTTACAGCAAGTCATTATCCCCTGAGTTACTTGCGTCATTTTGTCATGGAATGGCCCAAATGTGTCCAGGGGGCTCTCGTGGCCTAGAGGTTAAGGTGTTGGCCTCTCATTCAAAGGTCCTGGGTTCGAATCCGGGTAGCGACCGAAACATTTTCTTCTCTAAAATTGTCTCCTTTCACCTCCTTTCCTGCTCTCTAGCAATGTTCTGTTGTCTGCTTTCAATTCCACTTTCTGCCCCCACCC
>NW_004797470.1:23006-24064 GCF_000002075.1 Aplysia californica | reverse complement strand
AAAATATTAGGTGTGTCCCGTGCGCTCATATGACCTATGCAGTTGCGAGCGCCGTAAAACACTTTACAAAAACAAACAAAAAAACCAAAATGTATCCGGACGCGGTGTAAACAGGCGCTGGTCAATTTATGGGTCTTTGGAGTTATTGCTATATCGCTACACTAGAATATCTGCTCTGTACCAAGTTCTGAGAAATTTGCTGCAAATTTTTTTTGGAGTTTTACATGCCAAGATTTTTCGAATGCTCTTCTTTGAATATCTTGATTACAACTCTGGATAATCGTACGATTTTGATAGAGCAGATAAAACATTTTGGTTCTGACCTTATGGGCTTAGTAAAATTAAAACAAAAACTTTAAAAAGCCAGGCCAAAAAGGTAGCGATATCTTAAACTCTGTTCATTTGTCTTGGTTTAGATGAGGAAAATACTTATCTACTCTGATAAGAAGTGGAGACATTTGCGATTGAAGGGGGCGGGGGTTGCCAAGTGTCAGAGGTAAAATTCGCGAGAAAATGGTCGCTAAAGCTTGTAGACTCACATACCTGTAGAGTCCTTGGAAACGGCAAATTTACACTTCTTTACGCCATTGATTGACTTTTTTTCCAAAGAAAAACCATACAGGAATGTGTTTAAAATGGACATAAAAATCTGTGAAGCCCTAATTAAATATTTGATGAAAAATTACCCAGCAGGCGGAAAATATCGGTTTCTCTGATTTCATTATTTTGACGTGCGCTTGATTTCACGATGCCTCAGCACAATTAGTGAACACTTTAACCATTACGTAACGTCAACTACAACTTTACTGTCTACACCCCCCCCCCCTGTTTTTTCTGTCGGCTGTAGCGGCCCCGTTCCAACAGACTCCCACCCTGGAGGTAGATGGCAAGGTTTTTGCTCAGTCCACGGCCATCGCCTCCTTCCTGGCACGGGAGTTCGGTGAGTACCTATGAAGGGACTGTTATAATATTATGCTTTGCAGAAAGCTGCGCCAATCAAGTCCGCGCCGAAAGTCGCTCTAGTTTTCATTTCCAGGGGCTTAATGCCTCGGGGGGTG
>NW_004797470.1:18364-22906 GCF_000002075.1 Aplysia californica | reverse complement strand
GGGGGTTGCCGAGTTTTTCTGCAGCTGGACGTCTTTATACTCAGCTAATTAATTGGCAATTGTTGAGAGCTGGCCTGAACCGAGCCAATTCTTGGCGTGCATATTCTCTTCGCCATGGAAAGGGGAATGTACAAAACTAATTGAGTACCCGGCTTTGCTCGGGGTCGACGCCTTGGCGTCACTGCTCCTACTGGTCTACGCCGCGGAGGCTTTTACAAGTACATTGATCATTGCTGTCTAGCCTTTCACAGTCACACATGGCTTCTAGATCTATATTGCTTTAGATTAGGTCTACCTTGATTAACTCCTCTCTTGATCTACATTGCTTTAGTATATTGTTGTCTAGCCCTTCACAATCACAAAATACGGGTTTCGCCTTACACCATCACAAAAAGCACTAAGGAAAATAATAATCGCCGAAAGGGCTGCTACTCTGTAAAAGGAACACACCGACGTCTTCAAAGTCACAGAGGCAGTGTCCATATCTTGTTCACTTTCCTCTGACAGCGTTAAAAAAATTCTAGCTCATTGACAAATTTATCTTTGCCCACGAAACTTTGCGTGGCGCTTCTACAGGCTAGCGACCAAACAAAAATATTTTTTCAAAAAATCTTGACCCAGTAATGAAAAAGTTTTTTTCTCTTTGGGCCCTATATTAAAAACAACTCTTTGGATGCATACACAGAATCCTGTCTTCACGTAGGTGAGTCTCGAAAATTACTCATCCCGCCTCTTGAATCGTGTTTCTTATACGGGGTGCCCACTACGGATGGGATCGGCCGATCAGGCCGATCGCCCGACTCGATCGCCCAGGCTAACGTCAAAGAGCGATAATGAACCTACACAGATTTGTTTTGTTTCTCAGTGGAATAATCACAAAGGTCAAAGAAAGACGGGAACCTTTCGTCAAATATATTTTTCTAAATTCAGGAAATGAATAAATCAAAAATCGGGCTCCGTCATGGGGACCTATATATATACTTGCAGGTACTTGCCAACTTTCAAGTCTGTAGCTGTCGTAGTTCATGGGGAAAGTGACACATGTGTTTCCAAGTTGCCAAATATATAATAGATATAAGTGAGCGGTTTACACAGCGGTGTTTGTGATTAAATGCCACGCGGCATGCGGCATAAAACAGTCACATGGAAAGCGGCCTTTATAGTGGTCAGTCGCTTTGCTGTCGGATGCAGGAGGAGACCCGGGTTCAATTCCTGTATGAAAATAAAAGTATAAATATTTATCGAGTGTCTCGGGTCTTTCTTCAGGGATGTTGTGTCGCTCTTAGACCGGGTTGCCCCCTGTAAGGGGAGATAACTCAATGTAGTCTGGATATCAACTAGCTTTATTGTGTTTTAGGAGATATCTCCCCTACATCGTGTGACTTTTTTTCGTTGAATATATATATGTAACGTGGTAATCTCTCTCTCTCTCTCTCTCTCTCTCCCTCTCTCTACCTATCTCTCTCTTTCTCCCACACCCAGCAGACTGAAATAAACACACATAAACACACACACACACACACACACACACACACACACACACACATACACACACACACACACGTATACAAAAAAACACACACACACACACACACACACACACACACAACCTCTCCCCCTTCCACACACACACTCAAACATACACCTGCAAATCTCCACACACAACAACACATACCCATTCCTACAAAGAAGCCGTCTTTGCCTTCGATCACTCCCAATAGTCATCCACCCCCTGGGCGGTGCTGTGTTACTGACTGAAGTGTCTTCAGGCCATTCTCAAAGGGGGTGGGGGGTGGGGGTGGGGGGGGTGCATTAGCATGACTGTTCTCATGCACAGTAGAATTGTAAATGGGCTGATTCATCAATGTCATGCTCATAACTGGGCCAGCTTTCTTTCTTAATCCTTACTATCGTCATTTTTCCTCTACTTCTTTTGTATGTTTGTCACACTCTTGTCAAACGCTATTCCCGGGGTGCCTTGATAGTCGAAGCAGACTTTGGGCTGTTGAAGCTAGAGAGGTAAGCAGAGTAAGCCTGATTCCTTGTAAGGACTTCTCTATTGACATCCACCGCTCATATGACCTTATTCAATATTGTGCTGTTGTGAGCACTGTAAAACCTTACTAAAACAAAACAACCAGTCATCCATTTACGACAATTTGACGCTTCAGGTCTCCACGGGAAGACGAACTTGGAGTCGCTGGAGATAGACCAGTGGGTGAATCTGCAGCAAGACATAATTGACGAGGTTCGCAGAGCCAAGCTGGAAAAGGATCCAGAGAGAGTGGTTAGTTGTTGGGTTTTTTTAGTTGTTTTTTGGGGGGAGGGGAGGGGGGTGTTTTGTTTCTGTTTTTGTTATTTTATTATATTCTATTTAATTAAATTTAATTTTATTTTATGTTATGTTATTTTATTTTATTATATTATTATTATTATTATTATTATTATTATTATTATTATTATTATTATTATTATTATTACTATTGTTATTATTATTATTATCATTATCATTGTTAGTCTATAATAATAGTAATAATAATAATAATAATAATAATAATAATAATAATAATAATAATAATAATAATAATAACAATAATAATAATAGTAATAATAATACAATAGTTATCGTTATTATTATTATCATTATTTTATTTATTTACTTTAGGGTCGGATGGGGGTGGTAAGTAGTGTTTTGCGGTCCCCACAACTGCATGAGGTCATATTATAGGTGCGCAGGACACATTCAGCAGTAGAGGTGGGCAAAATCCGGATAAACTTTCCGTTAATCGGATAATTCTCAATGAAACATTAACCGAATTCAGACTCTTAACTCTCTTTCCTGACCCGTTTGCCGAAGTGGGAGCACCCAATTGTTGAAGTGATACCAATACCCGTTTGTCGAAGTGGTTCTAAGTTTCTAACCCATTTGCCGAAGCGGTTCAAAACATATTATTTTCTGAAGAGGTGAACATTATAATCCGGATTTTGCTAAAGCGACTCATTACCCAGCCCTATTAATCAGTTTTGTAGGAATTAATTTTGAATTTTTCCCTGGTGGCAGTCGCAGCCGACTCTGATCGATTCTATGACCACCAATGGATCTTTAACTTTAACGTGCACAATTTGCGCAAGGGAACCTCCGGAATTTTTTGGGCCCAGATACGAGAGGGCTAACTGTTAGATTTTAACGACCCCAAGATCAGGGGTGCGGAAAGGAACTTGAAGGCACACATGATATTCTAAACAAGGGTCTTGGCATCATCTCATACCTTTTGTCTGTCTCGCAGGAAGAGATCTGGAAAAACTTCAAGGAAACATTCAGCCCGAGATTTCTGCAGTTCTTTGAGGATGGGCTGAAACAAAATGGCACAGGATTCCTGGTTGGAGATCGGGTTCGTATTTGTGTCTCCCCCTTTCTTCCTCCCTTTCTCTTCTCTCTCTCTCTCTCTCTCTCTCTCTCTCTCTCTCTCTCTCTCTCTCTCTCTCTCTCTCTCTCTCTCTCTCTCTCTCTCACACACACACACACACACACACACACACACACACACACACACACACACCAACACACCAACACACACACACACACACCCCGACACACACACACACCGACACACATACACACACCGACACACACACACACACACACACACACACACACACACACACACACACATACACACACACACACACACACACACAATAAGCACACGTGAACTTAACATTCCCAACAACAAAAGCATTTATTTCAACATAATTACGAACATCTTCCATGACCTCTTCCGTAGCATTTTATTCACACATAATTACGAACATCTTCCATGACCTCTTCCGTAGCATTTTATTCACACATAATTACGAACATCTTCCATAGCATTTAGAGCCAAGGTCCACATACTCCGCTTTCGTACGCTTACGTACTCACAAAGTGCGTATGGAAGCGTTCAACCGTTTATTTCTATATTACCTGGGCCGACTGTGGACGACACGCTTCCTCACGCTTACGTGAAAAACGTATGATGTCTAGCACGTCAAACATTTTCCGTACGTGCTGTGGCTTCATCGACACTGATTTGGTTGAAAAATAAATTAATGCCACTTAATGATAATAATAATAATAATAGATAGATAGCATTTGTATAGCACATATCCCCGCTCAACAGCAGGCTCTATGCGCTTTACACTATATTATTACCCCAGCAGACCATAGAACACCTCGAAACATTCTCAGCTTCCCGGGAAGCATACAGTGCAAGCAGCCGATTAAGCGCTCAAACACTAACAAACTGACAAGATCTTTCGCTGTCTATAGCCGGGTACCCGTTCCCACCCGGGTGAAGTGAGGAAAATTCGTGTAAAGTGCCTTTCCCAAGGACCCAACGTCGGGCCCCTGACGGGATTCGAACCCACGACCTTACGGTTGCGAGTCCGAGAGCCTAACCACTAGGCCACCGACGCCACTTTACTTTGATCTCAGTATTCTCAGTCTCCAAAATGTGATTTTTTAATTACAAAATTTTTTTAATATTTTTTTTTTTTTGGGGG
>NW_004797470.1:9929-18264 GCF_000002075.1 Aplysia californica | reverse complement strand
GGGGGGGGTTGTTTTGTTTCTTCGTTTGACATGTTGATTTAAGAATAGTCAATAAAGTTTACATCATTGCTAATTATTGAATTTGTTATCCAGAATTTCAATAGTCGTTTTGTTATTTGTTTATTTCTGCTCCCATTTGTCAAAGTAAACAAATGTGTCTGAAAAGAACCCGTCTTTGGGAGGTTCTTACTTAAATGACAGATACGGTAGAGACCTTTTACGTAGGTCATATACTACAATGACAACAGCGAAAAAAAAGAAGATAAAGAAAAAGAACAACAACAATAGAAGCAGCAAGCAGAAACAGCAGCAGCAGCAGCAGCAGCATCTCACAGCAGTGTAACTGTCAGCCTTTCAATTGGTGGAATGGCCTTCCTCCAGTTCGTATTCTGCTTTTGAATATGTAGTCCACATAATTCCAAAATTCTTTGGAAGTTTGCCTTCGTCATGCCAAAGTACGCCAAGCATGTTTCGTTATCATCAAGAATTTGGTGCAACATTCTAAATTCACCAGTTTTGCCTTGTTCTTTGCATATGGGATGTACCCAGAATCGGCGGTGACCTTGCATATACCTCCTCTTCAACCACCACCATTTTAAAAAATCTCTTCTTCCTTGTTAACGCCATTTCTCTAGATCTAGGTCTGGTGCGCAAAAAGAAATAACGAAAGTGTAAGGACACTGTGGACACGGGCTACCCACTAAGTTAACGTACGAAATTTGTGATGAAGCGTGAGTGCAGACGCTGTGGACCCCGGCTCTTATTCACACATAATTACGAACGGCTTCCATAACATTTATTCACACATAATTACGAACATCTTCCACTACTTCCAGAGCATTTATTTCCACATAATTACGAACATCTTCCATAGCATTTATTCACACATAATAAACGAACATCTTCCTTTACTTGACCTCTCCTCACAGTTGACCCTGGCTGACCTGGTTCTCTTTGACGTCATCACTGGCGTGGTGGCCAACAGAACCTGTGGCCTGGACAGTTACCCTCTGGTCAGAGCTCACGGGGACAAAGTTGCCGCCATAGAAGGAATCAGAGCCTGGGTGGAATCTCGACCTGCCCTGTAGATGCGCTGTAGTGTAGCAGGAACATTTAGTACTTCGACAAAGATTGTACATAACAAGATAGTTCACTCGGCCCAAAAAGTATCCGCGGAAGTCCCTGCAGTGGTTCAGACGTCGTTGCAGTCTTTGTTTTGAAACTCTTTCGTTTCTCCAGAAGAAGTATAGAAATAGCCCCCCCCCCCCTTGCGCACCAGCTGTTCCGGTTCGCTCACTGCGGAGTCTTGAGTTTATTTTTTTTCTCTCCCCTCGTTCTAAAGCCAAATTAAACGAAGAAAGCAGTTGCCCCTTCCACCTGAAGAGAATTTTTGTCAGCGTGGCTATTTAAAAAGGCGTTATTCCGAAATTTTAAATAGATCTATAATTTATACAAAAACTTGTTAGTTTCACTTTGTTTTTTTCCCCCACACAAGTGGGGTAACTGTGTGCACAGCGGGCGCTTTTACAAAGAGGGCACCACCGGATTTTGAGGGTACCTTGGTTCAAAAAAGAGGAGTGAACCATCTTGTTATACAGAATCTTTGACTTTGATCAACATTCGATGAGAGTGATCGATACTTTTTGTATTTTGATGATGATTAAAATTTGATAAAAATGACTGTTCTTTGTGACTCATTTATATGATTCAGTTTTGTTGTAGTTTTTTATGTACTTTTCTCATCATCTTTTCGTCAGCTCTTTATATCACAATGGAATGTGAGATAAAGGCTATATTAATGATGAGGGAGGGAAAGTGAAGTGTTGTGTGTACGTTTGTGTGTGTTTGTGCACGTTTGTGTGTGTTGTGTGTGCACGTTTGTGTGTGTTGTGTGTGCATGTTTGTGTGTGTTGTGTGTGCACGTGTCATACGTGTGCACGTTTGTGAGTGTTGTGTGTGTGTGCATGTTTGTGAGTGTTGTGTGTGTGTGTGCACGTTTGTGAGTGTTGAGTGTGTGCATGTTTGTAAGTGTTGTGTGTGTGTGTGTGTGTGTGTGTGTGTGTGTGTGTGTGTGTGTGTGTGTGTGTGTGTACGTTTGTGAGTGTTGAGTGTGTATGTTTGTGAGTGTATGTTTGTGAGTGTCGTGAGTGCTCGTTTGTGAGTGTCGTGAGTGCTCGTTTGTGAGTGTCGTGAGTACTCTTGTGTGTGTACGTTTGGGAGTGTTGAGTGTGTATGTTTGTGAGTGTATGTTTGTGAGTGTCGTGAGTACTCTTTTGTGAGTGTCGTGAGTACTCTTTTGTGAGTGTCGTGTGTGCATATTTGTGAGTATGTTTGTGAGTTCCCTCAACTCTCCCACCACATCTCACCAGCAAAGCCAGAAATTAGGAAAACACTTTTGGACAAGAGCAATAAAAACACATATCCTGAAGCACTAAAACTTTCTGCCCTTGAAACAATTGATTCCTATCCACCAACATGGATCCACTCATACACTGATGGATCTGCCTTTAAGGCAACAATCAACGCTGGATATGGGTCAGTGATCAATTTGCCCAGTGGGATAAAAAAAAAGAAGTCTTTAATTCCAGCAGGTCTTTCTGCTCCAACTTCATTGCCGAACAACAGGCTATCACCAGCACAGTAAACTACAACTACTTGTTTGACACTAACCCGCTTGCTACCACAGACATCGTTATATTTACAGACAGCCTTTCAACACTAGAGACACTTGAGAGTGGGACTGATGTGAACAAGTTATATTGCACTTGATTTGGAGTCTACCTAATTTGGTCAGAGTAGTCCGACAATGGATTCCTGCCCACACTGGGATACAGGGAAATGAAGAGCTGATGCTCTGGTAAAGAAAGGAGCTAGCCTCCCTCAGCCTGAAATTCCTACGAATTACACCACCTGCTGCCAAATGATCAAGTCAAACCTCAAGGAATAGTGGATGAATGATTGGGCCACAGGTACGACAGGAAGGAGGATATATGGTCACATGAATAAACCGCTGGTCAAAGATCCAATCAATGAGTTGAGGAGGGGAGATCAATCCATAATCTTCCAACTTAGAACACAACATGTACCCCTCAGCCAACATATCAACCGAATTGGAGTAAAGCTGTCTGCAGCCTGCCCACTATGTGACTACCCCTCAGAGACAGTGGAACATCATCTGTTCTTCTGTAGAAAACTGATTTAAGGGGACGTTTTCTACCCATGCTACCCCACACATCTAATTGCCTCTACTCCTCAAGACAACAATTAGAACAAAACATACAACTATTACCGAATGGCATCATGCAGAAGAGTTAACGCTCAGATGCTACTGGATCGCTAACAACAACAACAACAACAAACATTTGCACCCACCTTCTGGTGTTTGATGCTTTTTTAAACTTAACGAATTCAAATAAAACAAAATGTTACACTCAAGTGTTGTAATTTCACAATTTATTAAGATTTGTTATCAATACATTTTTTTAAAGAAAAAAATTCAGGGGAAAGTCTTAGACGATTCAGAACGTTTCAGAAAATTCCAGAAAATTCCCGTTACATTATTTTTTTTCCTGAGCGTAATCGAACACCAGGACCCCAACAAAACGGTAGTAATCTGTTGGCTTGGAACTGACTGCTGTTCATCATACACACTAATTCCTTGTATTCAAAAGCAATGGTTGGAGTTGAAACCTACAGCAAAAGTCGTGGGAAAAACCATGTTGGAAGTCCAGTCTCCGTTGTGGCGTGGGAGGTCCTTCCACCCACCCCGCGTGAACTCTTACAGCTGGTCATTCGCTTCATTACTGGAACAGTTTCAGGTTCAGGGCGCCTTTCAGTTGTTGGCAATCCGTCAATAGGTTGTATCTGTACGGACAGAGTAAAGGAAATGGAAGGCGTTTTTTAAAATAAATATAAATAAGTCAATTACATTTAAACGAATAAAGAAAGAAATTACATTAATTTATTGATACCCGAGGGGAAACCGAAATACAATGATATACATTATTAAATAAATACAATGATATACATTATTAAATAAATACAATGATATACATTATTAAATAAATACAATGATATACATTATTAAATAAATACAAAAGTTTCCCTCTGTGATAAAACAAAAACAAACTGTTCAACTTTTGTTCTAGATATTGTTACAGAATTTATTTCATTCAAAAGTTCATTGTGGATACATGCACTTTTATAAAGGAAAATGAACATTGATGCTTAGATCGGACTGTAAAACGAAGCAAAGATAGTGAGTAATAGTAGTAAGTAAGTACGTTTATACAGTGTAAAAGACAAATGGCCTGCATTGCATCACATGAAACACTCAAAGTTTCCATAAGGCTCTCGGACTCGCAACCGTAAGGTTGTGGGTTCGAATCCCGCCAAGGGCCCGACGTTGTGTCCTTGGGAAAGGCACTTTACATGAATTTTCCTCACTTCACCCAGGTGGGAATGGGTACCCGGCTATAGACAGCGAAAGATCTTGTCAGTTAGTGTTTGAGCGCTTTATCGGCTGCTCGCACTGTATGCTTCCCAGGAAGCTGAGAATGTTTCGGAGTGTACTATGGTCTGCTGGGGTAATAATATAGTGTAAAGCGCATAGAGCCTGCTGTTGAACGGGGATATGCGCTATACAAATGCTATCTATTATTATTATTATTATTTAATGAAAAAGTACAGGTTGTGCACATTTCTTATCGTGGGTCAAACATTGCATATTTCTATCATGCTTGGAGGAATTAACGATTGCCTTTGATAGAAAAAATATAGACAAAAGAAAATATAGTGAAATTCATCTTCAATTTCATGAGAGTTTCACCAACAGATTGTTATTTATTGGAAGGCTATGAGGTTTTACCAAGCTCGTGACTCTTCTGTTCCAATACCGTGGGGGTCTGATAATACTCAGCTGTTTCTTGATACGGTATAGTAAGAGAATAAATCATACCTGCGACAGACTTATGTTCTGCACTGGGAAAAATTTATCCAGAACTCGTTTTGGGATACTTTGATTTTTAAAAACGGCATAATTTCCTTATACGTTTTTTCCCCCCTGCAATTCTGTTTCATGTATCTGAAACTTAAGGCAAGACGCAACATGTGTTTTACGAAATCTGCAAATGTAAGGTGTCGATTAAAATTTGTGTATGATTTTCGAAATGTGCTACACCACTGTCTTTGGTCTGCCAGTACTCTGGACAGAATGTGTCCACTACATCCTCATGATTGATTGGGTAGATGTTTTACGGCACTATCGACCCGATTTTGGTCATTTTAGTGCCAAGAGGTTTCACCGCAACAAAATCAGACGTGTTGCAGCAAAAGTCTTTCGGAGCTCGTAACTGCACACGGTCACACTATTCTCACTATGCTAAAAGGACGGACAGACATTTATGAAAACTTTTGTAAATATGGTAAAGACATTTACATTTGTATATACAATATTAATTTCAGTGTATGTATATATATATATATATATACTCTGACAACGATAACTATGTACTTTTATATCTTATTAAATAGTCCTATTTCTTTAACACTATCAGTGATGGACGATTGTTGGAGTAGGAGTTTTACAGCACTATTGGGAATGTGATGATTGTTTGTTGGAGTAGGTGTTTTACAGCACTATTGGGAATGTGAAGATTGTTGGAGTAGGTGTTTTACAGCACTATTGGGAATGTGAAGATTGTTTGTTGGAGTAGGAGTTTTACAGCACTATTGGGAATGTGAAGATTGTTTGTTGGAGTAGGTGTTTTACAGCACTATTGGGAATGTGATGATTGTTGGAGTAGGTGTTTTACGGCACTATCAGGAATGTGATGAGGATACCACAGCCACACTTACTTGGAGACCAGTCGGAACACGTTCACAGGTAACTGAGGCATCTCGAGGTTCTCACACATGATTGACGCCAGCGTTGTTTCTCGGATGTTTTCTAGCTGGTCTGAAAAGTCGACAAGATCAATCAAGACACGCTCAGTCAGTTTCCACCCCCCTCCCTCCTCCCGCACGCCCGAACCAAACAAGAAAACAAATCCCGGATTGAGTAGTTACCAAGGGTTGCTCAACATCAGACAGTATTAACCTACTCGCTCCTTTACAAAGCACTGACCCATTTACTTCCTCCGACGATATTAACCCACTCGCTCCCTCACAGAATTAACCCGCTTGCTTCCTTACATAGTATTAACCCACGCGCTACTTAGACAACCGTTTAAAGAAAGAATGAGTATAAAACTCATATCCGAAGTGAATACCGTAAACATTTTATTGTTTATTTCCCCCTTACACCTTAACCCACTTACCCTCCCTCCCCTTCCTCATCCCTCCTCTTTACCCCTCCCCTCCCTCCTCTTTACCCCTCCCCTCCCTCATCCCCTCCTCCTTACCATTCCTCCCTCCACAAACAGACCCAACCACAAGCACTTTTCCCAACATTAAGTTAGCAATAATTACCCCCTCCCCCAACCCCTTTTCCTATCCTTTCATACCGTCTGTGAATCCGCATTCCTTCTCAGAGGTATCGAAGAAAAATCGATCTCCAGTTTTGAGATATGTGAACTGGTGAACGATCAGGCAGTTCAAGGTTGCCCCAACAATTCCACCTTGAATGTGTGGCTCATACAGCAGCCCAGTAAACAGATCGATGTCATCCACAGACCTGCATGTGGGAAGAAAAAAGTTGGTTGCTTTTAAGCACAAGGTCGCTATCCCAAAAAAGTCAGAAAATTGAGAAAATCGAAGGCAAAGTTTTTGCCCCTTGTTCAATTTCTTTAAAAGACAAGGAGAGTTTTCTCTATAACCAAACAAATATGCACACCAATGAAACCAAACTACTATAGGCAGGGCAATGCCCACTTTGGGTGAAGGTCTAGATTTCTGGAAACCCCCGAAATCTGGGTTAGCCCGCTTGTCCTTAAAAGCGACCAGTTTTAGTATGTTTTTATGACACTTTCAACACAAATAAGGTAATATACATGATGCACATGTGTCGAAGATCAGGTGCTACAAGAGAGTTTAGTTTTATATTAAGAGTTTTACGGCACTTGGAACAATAAGGTCATATAAGATTAAGGTGGTGTAAGAGAGTAACAAACACAAAAAGGACAGATTAGAATTATAGATGTTTGATCGGAAAGAAGAAACAGGCCACACCAGAACACCCGCCAACCATCCCCCCCAAAATAATTTCTACAATATCCTGAAGGTATTGATTGATTGATTGAGGAGGTGCTTTACACTATCGACTCAATTTGGGTCATGTAACTGCCAACAAGTTTTGTTTTGATTTTATTAGTAGAGAGTTTTACGGCGCTCGCAACTGCATAAGGTCATATGAGCGCCAGGGGGTGGGTGTCAACAGAGAAGTCGTTACAGGGAATCAGACTTACTCTGCTCACCTCTCTAGCTTCATCAGCACAAGGTCTGCTTCGACTATCAAGGCACCCCGGAAATAACAGATCACAAGAGTGTGACAAACATTCAAAAGAAGCAGAGGAAATGACAATAGTAAGGATTAGGAAAGAAAAAAGCAGCAGTTCCCTGTTGCAAATTAGGCACAGTTATGAGCGTGACATGAATCAGCCCATTAACAATTCTACTGTGCTTGAACGAGCGAGAAATGTTCCCCTTTGGGAATGGCCTAAAGACACTACAGTCTGTGGCACTGCCCCGGGGGGGGGGGGGGGGTCCACAAGTTTATGATAGCAAATCTATCACCGTGTTAAAAGGACTGACAGACATTTATAGTAATCTTGGTAAATGATAAGGTAAAGACTCATATTTACATGTACAATTATAAGTTCAGTGTACAGAAGGTATTAAATGGGAAACATTTGGAATGAATCATAATTTATGTGTATGTGCGCGCATGTGTGTGCGCGTCTGTGCACGCGTGTATGCTCACGTGTATGTAACCGCATATGTTCGCGCGTGTATGTGCGCGCGTGTATGTGCGCGAGTGTATGTGCGCGCGTGTATGTGCGCGAGTGTTTGTGCGCGAGTGTTTGTGCGCGCGTGTTTGTGCGCGAGTGTTTGTGCGCGCGTGTTTGTGCGCGCGTGAATGTGCGCGCGTGTTTGTGCGCACGTGTATGTGCGCGCGTGTATGTGCACGAGTATTTACGTGTATGTGCACGCGTATTTATGTGCGTATTCTTTGTGCTTGTAAGCGCGTGTTCTTTGGTCGTGTACGTGCGTTCTTTGGTCGTGTTAGCGCGTGTTCTTTGGTCGTGTTAGCGCGTGTTCTTTGGTCGTGTTAGCGCGTGTTCTTTGGTCGTGTACGTACGTGCTTTTTTGGTCGTGTATGTGCGTGTTCTTTGGTCGT
>NW_004797470.1:8316-9611 GCF_000002075.1 Aplysia californica | reverse complement strand
CCCCCCCCTTCTCCCTTTCCCATTCTTCCCTATTCGCTTAGTTTTTATTTTTTCTCAGACTCACTTTCTGTCTTATTTTCCACCCTCTATCCCTTGCTCCCCTCCATACAAAAAAAACACAACAAAAAACAACAAAAATAGAAAGCAAAACCAACTGTGGCCCGTCCCCTTTTGCTTGATTGATTGAGTAGGCGTTTTACGGCACTATCGACTCAATTTTGGTCATGTACGAAGTCCATCTCAGAATAATGTTTCCCTGTCACACCGTCCTCACAAATAATTATAAATCACCTTATATTTGGTATCAACAGAAAGCTTATTGAAATACCTAATCAACGTAGGAACCATCAAGTTCAAGACATTTCTCCATTTGATGTACCCAGCGGTCAAAGACTGGTCAGTGACCATTTTCCTCGAATTTGCCTTGGACAAAGTGCACAAGAACACCACACTTGAAATGTCACAGCTCTCTGACCAATTCACCAATGCACTTGCAATTTGGTGTTGAGATTTCGTAGACATCATGTCATAACGTCACAAAATTTAGTGGCTGTTGGTTGCGTACTTTTTATGTTATGGAGGAGGGAAACTTTATTCTGAGACAGACCTCGTAAGTGCCAACAGGTTTTACTGCAACAAATCCATCATCATGTAATGTTTTAGTAAGAGTTTTTCGGCGCTCGCAGCTGCATATGGTCATATCAGCATCATGATAAAAGGACGGACAAACATTTATGAAAATATGTGTAAATATGGTATAAAGACTCTTATTTACATGGTATTTACAATATCAGTTTTTAGTTTTAGTAGAGGTTTTACGGCACTCGCAACTGCATAAGGTCATATGGGCGCCAGAAGATTAGAGGTGTTATAAGAGAGTAACAAACTTAAAAAAAGAAAAAGGGGAGATAAAGACGATAGATGTTTGATAGGAAAGAAGAAGCAAACCACACCAGAGCACTCGCTAACCCCCCACTTGCAACATTAATTTCAGTGTACCGCCCCCTCTTACTCATAGATGGTGGCCAGCTTTGATCCATGCGGACCCAGCGCCTTATCGTTGAATCCTGTTAGGGGCGGGTAATTGCATATCTCGCGGAACTTGGTGTAGGGAGGAATGCCGTGGTCACGCCCGCGTTGGATGTTGAGGGACACGAGATCGAATCCCGAGCCTCGGGGAGCGTTCGGAGGTTGGAACAGAAACTTGGTGAGATCCTCAGCTGGGGAGGAGGAACTCTTTTTATGTTAGTTTGTCAGTTCAGAGAGCCAGTCAGCCAGTCAGAGAGAGAGAGAGC
>NW_004797470.1:0-7468 GCF_000002075.1 Aplysia californica | reverse complement strand
AGAAACAGACACAGAAACAGACACAGAAACAGACACAGAAACAGACACAGAAACAGACACAGAAACAGACAGAAACGGAACCAATGTTTCATTCACATTAGATAAGTTAAGAAAGAGAAAGGATGTAGATTGTGAAGACAGACTCAGTAGGTTCTCTACGGCACCATCGACTCTATACGGATTTAACAGCACTATTTAACAAGGACTAAAATCAAGAACGTGTACTGGGATCAGTCTTTTAGTTTTGGTATGAGTTTTACGGCACTGGCAACACAATAAGGTCATATAAGTGCCGAAGATTAGAAGTGTTACAAGAGAGTAACGGAACAGAAAAAATAAGGAGGAGAGATACGTACGATAGATGTTTGATAGGAAAGAAGGAGCAAACCACAAAAGAACACCCGCCAATCACCCACGTACTAGGATCAAACTGCCTCAATAAGAATAGAAACCAACATCAGGGAATACATGCAGATTAAAAGAGCAGTCAGACAGGGATGTGTACCTTCACCAGACATGCTCTCCCTGCATTCAAAAAACTGAAGCGCATAGAGCTTGCCAATGAGCGGGATTTGCTGATTGATTGATTGGGCAGATGTTTTACGGCACTATCGACACAAGCGGGATTTGCGCTATAAAATAAACACTATCTATTTCCTATTATTATAGTGAAAAAATTATGAGACACATAGAAAAAATGTCAGGTATTTCGATAGGAGGGCATAACGTAAACAATCTAAGATAGGCAGACGATGCAGTGCCAATGGCAGAAGAACAACATCTACAGAATCTATTAAATGTCATCGTACAAGAGTGATAACATGGGCCTACGTCTAACCATCAAGAAAACGGAAACAATGGGGAATAGCATAAAACGCTCAACCCAAACCTACAGCAACCCAACCCTACAGTATCAAAATCAATGGTACCACCTTCAAGCAAGTACAACATTTTAAATATTTGAGGACCATTATATCATCATCAGATGGGAGATGTCACACCGAAATTAAAAGCGCATTTCCCAAGCAAAAGCAACCTTCCACAAAATGAAACACTTACACAAACAATCTGTCACTGGAAACAAGAAAAAGAGTACTGAAAAAGTACATTGAGCCAATCCCATTATACGGGTGCGAAGCATGCACAATCAATAGACAGCTGGAAAGAACAATTTAGGCGACAGAGTTGTGGTTCATAAGACGCATGCTGTGTATCCCATGGACACCTAGAAAAACAAATGGAAGTTTTGGTTGAAGCAAATTGACAGACGACACCGTATGACGAATACACGAAAACGACAGGCAAATTTCATTGGATAAACAATGCGAAAAGAAGCATTGGAGAATATTGTAATAACACGCAAGTATGATGGAGGCAGAGGGAAACGATACTGGACAGGTTAACAACATAGCTGGGAACAGCAAGAACAACAGACACCATCGCTGCAACGAAAGACAGAGTGAAGTGGAGGTCCATGATCCCCTACGCAAGTCGGCAAGGCATCGGATGATGATTTAACAGCACTATCGACTATCGACACAGTTTACAGAGACACCGTTTTGATTGATTGACTGAGTAGGTGTTTTACGGCACTATCGACAAAATTTTTGGTCATGTAAGTACCAATAGGTTTTAGTGCAACAAATCCATGACCATGTCATGTTTTAGTAAGAGTTTTACGGCGCTTGTAGCTGCACCCGCTCATATCATCATCATGTTAAAAGGACTGATAGACATATGTGTAAATATAGAATAAAAACTTATTTACATTGGTATTTACAATACTAATTTCAGTGTATGTATATACACAGACAACAACACATTTCTATATCCTATCAAACAATCCTATTTCTTTAATAAAATTCTAAATTCAAAGACACACAGTACCGACTTCCTTGTCCACGTCCTCTACCAGACGAGACCTATAGCCAACGAGCCCGTGGATCCTGCTCACTCCAGCCAGACCAGCTAAAACGTCGTCCAGATTATCCAAGACTTCTGCAGGTCTGAGGACGGGGGGGGGGGGGGGGGGGGTAATAAATATAATTATTGTCATGATCCGTAAAAAGTTCGCGTTCCAGCTTTTGCATGTTGATATGTGAGGCAGCGTGGTGGAATCAAAGCTCTCGTCAAAATAAACTAAGTTAAGAAACTTGCATTTTTCCGCAGGTTGGTGAATTTTAGTTTTTTGGCTCATCATCTTTAATGCCCATTAAAGAACTGATTTCTGTGTGGATTTTTCTGAAAAAACGTTAATAAGGCACAAAAAATAAAACCTTTTCAGTTACCACGGACTCTTAAGCTATGGAAATTACTAATCTTTGACGGCCATTTTCTCATTAATTTTACCTCTGAAAACAGGTGACCCCCACTTTCATTGGCAAATATCTCGACTTGTATTCAAGATAAATGGATTTTTTCCCTTCCAAATAAAGACAAGTGAACAAGCTTTAAGACGATACCAATAACTCTACATGCCCAAAAATTGACGAGAGCCTGATTCCACCACGCTGCCTCACATATTGAAACAGGGCAACTATAAAAAGTAGAAGTCTCCCAATTAATATATCTACTCAATGATACTTTTACGCATGTGGACAAAAAGAATTATAAAAAAAATTGATGATTGAGTAATTGTTTTACGGCATATAGACTCGATTTTGGTCATGTAAATCCAACAAGTTTTATGATAACAGATCTATCACAGTGTTAAAAAGACGGACAGATATTTACAAAAATCTTTGTAAATATGGTAAAGACTTATTTACATGCGTATTTGCAATATTTATTTCAGTATGTGTATACATATGTATATGAAATTCAACGACAAGCACATCTGGTCGGGGTCGGCAGTTTAATACGTAACAACTGGCACATACTCTGTTCCCATGTTCTGCTCGCAAGAGACACTGACCACATGGCCTCGTGCTTATATGCTGCTCACAACACTGACAAGGGTCATCACTACGAAAGGACGAAGACAACTCACGACAGTTACGGGTGGTCACTGAGAATAATGGACGAGGACATCTGGACACTGACTTATTGGGTTAAGTCCCTTAAACATGTTTGACAGTGACAACATTACAGTATAATATTCACCGACAACTATAACTATACAAAAGCGTCTTGAGCTGTGTTCACACAGGAGTGGGCGCTATAGAAATGATCAACATTATTACATTTCTATATCCTCAGAAATAATCCAATTTCTCTAATAAAATTCAAAATAAAGGGATGCTCGGCAAAAACTATCTCCTTGGTCTGATTGATCGATTGAGTAGGTGTTTTACTGCACTATAGACTCCGTTTTGGTCATCCACTGTGTCTGTGACACTACATGTAGTTTGTTCCACATTGAGTCTTCAAATGCTTTCTGTCTATTATTAAATGCTTTCTGTCTATTATTATAAGTTTGATTTTCTATTATCCAATTATTGTCTATTGTCCGTATTTTGTCAATCAAAGCAAATTGTTAATTCCCCCCAGCCTGACTCGACCCAGTGACAGAAACATGCAATGTTTGACCCCTGATAAGAGATATGTGCACAACCTGTACTCTTTCATTATGGAAACTTTAACAAATGAGTGTTTTATTTGATGTGATGAGGGCCAATGGCATTAAACACTGAATGAAATTATTATTATAAGTTGGGCGTTGGGTTAAACAAATGCAATAGAACCTGCTCTGAAGGCCACCTCTACCTGAATTGGCCAATCTCCTGTATAAACGGCCAATTCCCATCCCCCCACCCCACTCAAACACCTTTGGCCACGTTGTACATTATAATGGCAATGTGTGTGGATGGTTGGCTGGCGCTCTAGTGTGATTTGCTCCTTTCCCATTAAACATCTTTCGTCCCTATCTCTCCTTTGTGTGTTTGTTACTCTCTTGTAACTCTTTATCTTTGCTATTTTATATGGTCGCTTTCAAGCACAAGAGGGCTATCACGGAAAATGCTATTTTGAGAAAATCGAAGGTTTTTGCCCCTTGTTCAGTTTCTTTAAAAGAAGAGGAGTTTTTTCTATAACCAAACAAATATACACACCAATGAAACCAAACTAACTTCTATACGTAGGGAAATGCCCACTTTTGGAGCAGGTCAAGATTTATGGAAACACCCTTGTCCTTAAAAGCGACCATATATGGCATTGTGTTCCAAGTGACGTAAAACTTACTAAAACTCGTCTATCTTCTACTTTTATTTATACGTTATTCTTTTGTACAACCTCTTAATCGTCGGCCGTTGTAGGACATTGCATTGCAAAGTGTCGCCAACCTCTCACTAAACACTATTTAAATGAGATTGTTATCACCATCGGTCTTAAGACGGCTACGGACCTTCTTGACATTTCGTCGCCTCAGAACTATTTTGTCCAAAGTACCTCTTTACTTAAGTACACTTTGGGACAACATTTTAATAGTTCTGAGGCGACAATTTATTGGTGACCGCCTTAGACGCTCCCAAACCGATCCCAAACCGCGATCCCAAACCGCGATCGCAAACCGCGATCCCAAACCGCGATCCCAAACCAATCCCAAACCAATCCCAAATCCCAATCCAACCTGTTAAACAGGTCCCTTAGGTACACTGTTCTCTCTCCGATGAGCATTTCGGCGGGAACCATCGAGTGTCCAAATCGGAAGGTGGCGGTGGAGAAGGAGTTGGTGATGCTTGGGTCCAAGGCCAGGTTTGGGGTGGATCGGCCTGTCTTGGACACCAGTTCGGCTAGGGTGGCCACCCGGCCGATGATTATTGGCAGCCAGTCGTTATAGGTGATCTTCTGAAGGAGAGCTGGAGGGTGGGGAGGGGGCGAGGGTGTGGCGTGGGGTGGGGGCGAGGGGGTGGGGTGGGGTGGGAGCGAGGGTGTGACGGGGAGTTAAAATATTGAAAGCAATACATTTTAAAAGTTTGACATGTTAAACACATATTTTGACATACAATTTCTCAGAACTAGGTACCGAGGATAACAGAACTTCGTAATTCTAGGGTAGCAACATGGCGCTGAGAGGTGGCAGAGGACACAGGGAGCTTGGGCCAGGCGTGGGGACAGCTGGGTTTAGTTTAGTTTTAGTAAAAGTTTAACGGCACTTGCAACACAACAAGGTCAGAAAACTGCCGGAGATTAAAGAAGTAACAAGAGAGTAGCAAACACAAAAAAGGAGGAGGAGAGAGAAGGACGATAGCTTTTCACATGAAAGAAGCAAACCATACCATAGCACCTGCCAACCATCCACCGGGGAAAGCTGGGGAAATTGGCCCAGGATCGAGGTTCGTGGAGAGTTGGTCTGGAGTTTTATTTTGAAAGAGTATACAGTATTAAGCATTGCAGAATAGTATTGTAACAACAGACAAATTTGATTGAAAGAGAGGCAGAGGCAGGCAGAGGGAAAAGATACTGGACAAGTTGACAACATGGCTGGGAACAACAAGAACGACAGACACCATTGCTGCAACGCAAGATAGACCGAAGTGGAGGTCCATGGTCGCCCACGCCAGTCGGCAAGGCACCGGACGATGAGGATATAGTATCCAGTTTGGGACCGAACCGAGTCATCGATTCCACCCAATAGTTTGTGCCTTGGTCTGGTTTCGATATCTAAAATAATAGGGGGGAAAGTGTTTCAGATCTGGGGGGCTCTCCTTACATTTTCAAGACTGGAAGTTCCGACTCAACCTCCAGTGTATTTTCGTTTTAGTAAGGTTTTACGGCGCTCGCAACTTCATACAACCTCTTCCTCCTGTGTTGTCGTCGGCTTATGTCCCAGATGGGACCACAGGCCTCAGTGAGTGACAGAACCATGCATGTTTGAGGAAAGGAAAGAACGACACAATAACAATCATTAAAATTTAGTGCATGGACAAGGCTTGTTTCAGTAAAGCGAAGCTCATCGACACAATAATGGTAATTTCAGGCTGGGAAAAAGTAAGACAAGGGAAAAGTAAGACCTACAACCACCCGCATGAGTACATGGATAAACCAAGACACACAAACAGAGGGAAAGAAAAGTAGGACCTAACAGTGACGCCCTCCAGCCACCCACAACCAGAACCATGGGTTGTTGGGTACCCATTATTCAATTGAGAACTGAGAAGATGCATGCAAGGTGAATCTAATCAGGAAGGATAAAACTATTATGTGGAATGTTTCTTTCCTTCACTTACCACCAACGATTTTCCTGGTGAGCTGGAAAATTTCCTCCGTGGAGTCCTGTGGCCGAAGTTTGGCCAGTTTTCTGGCAATCCTGTTGTGTTCTCGCACCCACAGTGTGTGCATGCTTGCCAAAGCAGGGTGTTCGTTCACTCTGGAATCTCCTAATGGTGGACACAAAACACACATTGATAAACACACATCGACATGTGTTTAGTTTTAGTAAAGTTTTTACGTGTGAGGAGGAACTTTACTGAGTATCTCCGTCTGTCTGCTAGGAAGTGGTATTTTCGTTTGTTTTAGTACGGTTGTAGATCGCTTGCAACTGCGTATGGTCATATGAGCGCCAAGGAATGGATGTCAACAGAGAAGTCCTTACAGGGAATCAGGCTTACCTCTGTAGCTTCAACAGCACAAAGTCTGCTTCGACTATCAAGGCACCCCGGAAATAGGGTCACAAGAGTGTGACAAATATTCTAAATAAGCAGAGGGAAAATGACGATAGTAAGGATTAGGGAAAAAAAGCAGTAGTTCCCTGTTGCAGTTCATGCACAGTTATGAGCAAGACATTGATGAATCAGCCCATTTACAATTACAATTCTACTGTGCTTAAACACATGTTAATATCCCCCTTTGGGAAGGTCCTAAAGACACTTCAGTCAGTAGCACTACTCTGGGGAGGGGGGCGGGGCGGGAAGGGTTAACTCCCAAGTAGGGGGTACACATTATGTCCGATCAGCAGACGACCAAAGACAATGCTGGGGCATATTTCGAACCATCATACACAAAGGATAAACACGAATTTGAAATTCATGGTATGCATGCTAAAGCTCATCGTGTTAAGTTTCTAGATTTAAAAAACTGAATTTAAAAAATGTATACGAATAACAAAGTCCTCTAACTCGCGCGTCTTCATGCAAGTGCCAACAGGTTTTATATTCGCAAATCTATCACTTGTAAATATGGTAAGTTTTATTTACATGCGTATTTACAATATCAGTTTCAAGTGTATAATATACATACTATACAAAAACTATTTTTGGAACCAATCCAATTTCTTTCACGAAGCCCAAAATCTTCCTTGGATCAACTACGTCAAAAAGAGTTGATGCCCCCCTGCATCTGAAATATTTCGAGCGTATACGATCAAAATCGACACATTCTGTTGGAATGTAGTAGTAGTAGTATAAGGTTTTACGGCGCTCGCAACTGCTAAGGTCATATGAGCGCGCGAAACACAAGTTGTTCACCTCTGCGAAAGTTCACTTCACGACTGGTAACTAATTTACTTTAAAATGCTAAAAAGTTAAAATAT
>NW_004797469.1:1212059-1213444 GCF_000002075.1 Aplysia californica | reverse complement strand
AATAAGTGAAGCTTTATAACGTGATGACAAAATACATGTAATGCACTTACGACCAAGCCATCTGATAAACGTGGGCAGACGGAAGATGTATGTGGGCTCACCATTTATTATGTTTGTTTTTAAGTGTTTTACGGCGCTCGCAACTGCATTAGGTCATATGAGCGCTTGGGACACATTAAACTTTTTCAGTTGGTAGAAACTTTTGAATTTTGCCCGGGTGGGGGCTGAAGACTACTCTTATCGATAATGGATCACCAAGGGATCTTTAACGTGCACAACTAGCACCCGGCCCTCTGAGATTTTTCGCCCTTGTCCGAGAAGGCTAGGTATAGATCTTTCCTACCAGAAGATAAGGGGCGTGGCTGAAAGACAGCAGCGAGGAGATAACGAGTAGGAGTAGAAAGGCTACAGAAAGAGTCAGGAGCCCAGAGGAGGGGGCACAGGAGGTGAGAGGGTGAGGCAGAAAGAGGTGAAGAAAGCAGACAACAGAACTTGGCTAGAGAGCAAGAAAGGAGGTGAAAGGAGACCATTTTAGAGAAGAATATTTTAAATGAGAGACCAACACCTTAATCTCTAGGCCACGAGAGCCCCCGGATCACCATTAGTTTAGTTGATATCAAGCTAGACTTCGTAACACGTATCCCTGGTTCGAATCCCCAGCGGGTTGTTTTGAACTTAGATTTAAGCTGTTTTCATTCGGAGAACCCATCACTTAAAACGTTACAGCGTTGATAAGGGCGTTAAACCAATAATTACGAATAAACGATAAAAGTCTGTATTCATAGTAGGTTCTCCCTGTCCCCTCCGGTTTGCTAACTCTTTAAAGACGGAGCGAAGACATAATACTGCCGATCGACAGACCAAAGGCAATGTTACAGCACAAACATAACCATCATGCACATTTGATCAATACAAATTTTCATTGTATGCATGTTCTTGTCTGCCTTTTAACACTCAGAAAAAGAAATGAGAACTGAAAAATCTGCATGACTAATGAAGTTATGCTTTTTAAAACTGTTGGCGAATAACCAAAAAATGCACGTCCTCGTTGAGTTAAATCCTGCCGTAGCCATCCTTTCCCAGCGCGTGATTTGAATAAACTTTACTAGGTCACTGTGCTTCCATTTACTTGAAAAACACCCTCGACTTAGGAGAGAGAGACTGATAACCAACAGATTCTTTTTGTACGTGGCGATAAACATGTACTTTACACAAAGCCCAATCACACGTGACGAAACGTGAAAAGGACGGGTATGATTCCGGTTATCTCGCTCGCCTCTTCAAAAATAACTTTCTTTGCCTTCAACGAGTTTCCGACCAACAGTTATCACAGGCTGAGAAGCAAATTTGGCCAGCGATTTTTTAAAACATTTGTAAATGTCCCC
>NW_004797469.1:1206828-1208412 GCF_000002075.1 Aplysia californica | reverse complement strand
CCCTTTCACTGCTAGGCCCAAGAACTGAGTGATGAAGCAAGTCTTCGAGAAAAAGTGCATTCCTGCGTTTCATAAATCTATGTTTCTCATTCATTGTAGGCTATTTTTGGGGTTGATTTTTGTAAATTTAGTATCTTTGTTGTCCCCTTTTCACCGACGGCCCAATAATTGTCAACACTTTCAACCCCACTACGAAATGGACAGTGAGCTGATCTACCAGAGACACCTTTGCATTTACTGAACGTTGCCCTCCCCTGCAGACTCTCAAACTGTTTTTTCCCCTCAGTCACTCGAACTTGCTGGGTTAAGCCAAGAAAACCTAATTACCTACCTTGAATATTTTTAAAGACATTTAAATATGCTGAAATATAGCCAGTGAATAAATAGCACACCAGATGCTTACATATTATTGCTTAGACTGTCTTCTATTAACATGTGCTAGAGTTACGTCTCAAAAAGTAGTCAATAGAAATTATCCTACAAGTCATAAAAAGGAGCAAATTTGTTTATTTAACATTATGTCAAATCTATTGAGTTTAAGTTCTTTCACCAGCAAAACATGTAACCTATAGTGCTCTTTGTCGGCTCAGCAGTGGTATTACAGTATACCATAGCTAATGACGTATCAAATGAGGCGTCGGTACTTGGATTGGGTAGTTATCCAGGTACCCGGGTAAAGAGCTCAAACCCAACTTCCCAGGTATTGGTGTCGGGTACTCGGGTTCTCTACTCTCCTTCGTTAAATCCTATGCAAATGCACTTAAATTACGTCCCTTCGTTCGAACCTTAATAAGTACTAAGTACTTATCGATACTCAGCTCTCTTAGTCGATACAATACTCGATTGATATTGGACACTGACAGTTCCTTTACAGAGTGACCTTGTCAAACGCTTTTTCAAACGGCTTCCTTTCAGTGAAGGTTCAAAGAAAAAAAAATAGAAAGTCGCCTTCTCTCTGTGATTAGACACAAACAAGGAGACAAATCCGATATAACACCAGGTTCATCATCGGTTTCAGCTGCTGAAACAGAGCCTCAGGTAAACATTTAAAAAATAATAATTGCATCATGCCTTCGACGTGCAAGCAGAAGAGCATAGGCAAACGTCTCTGCCACAAACAACTGCCATAGTCCAACTGAATCGGTTCTTTGAGATGCCCCTGGCCAGAAGGGGAGAGGACAATCCACTGACCTGATGGAGTCAATATGAAAAAGCCTTTCCGGAACTCAGCCAGAAAGCCAAAAAGCTTTTGGCTCTTCCAGTAACATCTGTGACGTCAGAACGGCTGTTCTCCAAGCCTGGGGAATTGATTTGATCAAAGAGGACCTGCCTCGGCGAAAAGCATGCGGATAAACTTTTGTTTTTAAACACAATTTTGAAGTGATTGGCCCCCTCTTTTCCAATGCTGCACGTGTATTATGTTTTGTCTGTCTCCCTTGCCTTTTGTTTATTTCGTTAAGTCGTTGACTTGATTGTCAGTTCTGTTTGACCCATTGTCTTGAAACCTCCATTTTTGTGTACGCTTACTTTGTTGTGTCCAATTTGTGTTAATTTTGAAAATAAAATTTAAGTAACAAAAATAAA
>NW_004797469.1:1204826-1206126 GCF_000002075.1 Aplysia californica | reverse complement strand
CCCCCAAACACACACGCACACATGCACATACACAGGCTTTCTTCATCTTAAGTTGTTTTGTGTTTTTGAAGGTTCTACAGCCACTTTGCTTGGTTCTATCGGGGATGGGCGTTAAGTGCGGAGGTAGGTCTAGCTTCGTACATAATGCTATAGTATTAAAAGAGGTTTCAAACTAATACAATTGCTAAATGTAGCGTCGGCAACCTAGAGGTTAGGCTCTTTATCTTGTAAATGAAAAGTCGTGGGTTCGAATCCCATCAGAGGCCTGACGTTGTGTCCATGGGAAAGGCGCATAGTATGCATTTTCGTCACTTTATCCAGGTGGGAATGGGTACCCAGCTATAGACAAGGAAAGATCTTGTCAGTTTGTTTGTGTTTGAGCGCGTGCAATCCACAGCTTGCTCTGTATGGTTCCTGGTAAGCTGAGAATGTTTTTGAATGTTCTATGGTCTGCTGAGGTAAGAATATAGTGGAAAAGTGCAAAGGGAATGCTATAGAGCGTGAATATGTGGTACATAAATAATGCAAATATCATTATTTCATACAGAAAGGTTAAATAAACCCCAAGGCCTAAAAGGGCACAGTACCACAGAGAAGAAACATGATTTAAACAAAAGTGATAATGTATCAATAATATAATTTTTTAGCTTGCTTTATTGGGGATACAAAACAAATAACAGGCGTTTTTACTTCTCTACCGAGAAACTTGAAAAAAATTTCTTTAGCAATAATAGTATTGTGCCATGATCGTGATGTTCTTGTCCTTTGTCTCCCGCATGTCGATGTGGACCGGATCTAGCCATATTGATTAAGAAATGTTTCTTTCATTTAGAAACATTAACGATGGCCTTTGGTCTGCAAACAGTGCCACTGTTACACCCGTTAAGCTCTTTGAAGTTGCAACCTGCTAATAAACACGCAACACCCGTCAAACAGGTCAGCTAAACAGGTCAGCTAAACAGGTCAGCTTGAAACCTTCAAATTAACAGGCCTAAAACCTTCAGTTGGCCCCGCATAACTTTCTCAAGGCTAGGAATGATTGAATTAGTTTTTGTAAGGTTATCGTCTTGGGAATATACATAAAAGGTAGTATCCACCAGAAACTGAATTGATTAGCCAGCTATTTGTAGGCGTATTCTGATTGAATTTCACGTGACGAAAGTGTGGGTCACACGTCCAATGTTCGGGGGAATTGAAATAGAAATATCTTGAGGGATATGGGAAAGGGGGGAGTATTAGAGGGGAGAGAAAGAGGTAACAAGAGGGAGAGAGAGAGAGAGAGAGAGAGAGAGAGAGAGAG
>NW_004797469.1:1200423-1201925 GCF_000002075.1 Aplysia californica | reverse complement strand
CAGACAGACAGACAGACAGACAGACAGACAGACAGACAGACAGACAGACAGACAGACAGAGTGGGGGGTGTCTTAGTTTCAGTTACTGTTTCTCTTCTTGTAGAAAATGTTAAAAATAGAACTGTTTGCCACGAAAAGGGTTTCATTATGAGATCATTTTGGCTTCTTACACATTGAATAATGAAACAACATTTAAAGAACATGTCGATCACGCGCTTTTCTCTGTCAGTTCCAGCCTATTTCGGGGGAAACTATCAGAGCCGCGCACTTTCGAGAAAAAACTATCTAAGCTGCGTACTATCAGAGAACCGTGTACTTTTTGACGATATCGATACAATTAGATTGCCGATTCCATCCGACGGTTCCAGTCCCATTGATAAATTTACTGTGTACAGCCCCCATCCAAATATATTCGTTTTTCAGCAGACGTTAAGCGATTTGAAGGCCATTTCTAAGCTGAAAGTAAAAACTCAGACGAAACAGAAAGGCACATACCAAGAAAGAAGGGAAAATGTGTAACAAGCAAATGTACGCAGATAGATAAGTCTCACAAATTCAATTTTTTTCCTGAATGAGCAAGAAAATACTGCCCCAACGCTTTAAAGATCACCCCTGTCCTGTAGAAATGTTTTTATACCTGAAAAGCCTATTCATTCAATACAAGATCTAACTGATATCTGGTCCCAAGCCCAGTAAAACACTGAGTGTACTTAAATTGTTGGATGGTACAGTTTTGGTAATGGGCAATCTAATTGTATCGATATCGTAAAAAAGTGCGCGGCTCGGATAGTGCGCGGATTTGATGTTCTCCCTATTTCGGAACCGATATAAGCAACCCTGGTTCGTTACCCCGTCAGCACTTTTTCTTTAGCTTGGGTTGTTTGAAACGTGTTTATATACATACATGTACTTCTGATTACCTAAAAAGGTAAAGATTGGTGTGAAATCTGGGAACTGTAAAATATATGTTTATCAAGGGGGGGATAAAACCCATAACATACTCATATGTGACATAAGGATGAGTTTCGCTCGGAAGAATTGGCACATTATTTGCAAATATTACCTCGGCTCCTGCAAACTATAAAGAGGGGGCTCCCGTGGTCGAGAGGCTTCGGTGATTCGTCTATCAATTCAATAGGTCCCAGATTCGAAACCGCAAATCGACTGAACATTTTCTTCTTTAAAATTTTCTCCATTCATCTCCTTTCCTGCTCTCTAATAATGTTCAGTCATCTGCTTTCGTCCCCACTCTCTGCCCCATCATGCCCCCATCCTTTCCCTTTGTCTCCTCGTCTGGGCCCCTGACTCTTTCTGCAGCCTTTCTACCGCTAATCCTTGGCTGCTTCTCACTTCTGTCCTTCAGCCACACCTCTGATCACATGGTAGGAAAGATCTGCTCCTAGCCTTCTCGGACAAGGGCGAAAAACCTCGGAGGTCCCGTGTGCAAGTTACGCACATTAAACATCCATTTGTGGTCCTAAAATGGATAAGAGTAGGCTTCG
>NW_004797469.1:1196729-1200087 GCF_000002075.1 Aplysia californica | reverse complement strand
GGGGGGCATTTTTCTGTCTGGACATGATACATGTATAAAACAACAACATTAAAAACCATTTTAAGAAATATTTTAAAAAACAAAATGAAATTTAAAAAAAAAAACAACTGACGAGGAAGTAGGACAAATGTTTTGGCCCACTTCAGCAAGGAATAATCCGACCCGGCAAGTGACCTATTATAACGCTTCAATTGGGTGCTGTGAACAAGCTGAACAGAGCTTAAATCCAACCTTCAAAATCCAGGGCAACCTGTACCACCGATTAGGAAATCTTCTTCCTATTGCTGGACAGTTAGACCTGCTTTTGCAATGACTGCCAACAAAGCTCAGGGGCAAACATTGAAAAGGATAGGGATTTCTTAACAAGGTGATTTTTTTTTCACATGGACAGTTGTATGTCGCAATAAGTCGTGTTGGACCCACTATTTAGTAAACCCTCTCTGGTTGGACCGAGGGATTCTATTATTAGAATGCATAGAAAAGGACGGAGTTCCAGATGGCACATATTAAAAAAACCCAGCACTGTTGTCTACACAGAGGTCCTTCGACAATGAATCCGGTACAAATATTGTATCTTGGGATTTCCCATCACTACTATATCACCGTTCGTAGAACGGGTCTGTATCTTGTAACGATAACGGACTTAGTATAGAATGTCAGGACGTGTGGATTTGTTGTCTAGATATGTGGATGTCTGGATGTGTCAACGTGTGGATGTGTGGACGAGTAGATGAGTGGATATATGGACGTGTGGATGTGTGGACGAGTGGATGAGTGCATGTATGGACGTGTGGATGTGTGGACGAGTAGATGAGTGGATGTATGGACGTGTGGATATGTGAACGTGTAGATGTGTGAATGTGTGGACGTGTGGATGTCTGGACGAGTGGATGTGTGGATGTATGGACGTGTGGATGTGTGAACGTGTAGACGAGTAGGTGTGAGGAAGCGTGGATGTGTGAACGTGTGGATGTGTGATGTGTGGATGAATGGGTGTGTGTATATGTGGATGTGTGGACGTATGGACGTGTGGATGTGTGTATGTGTGGATGTGTGGATGTGTGAACATGTGGATGTGGGGGTGTATGGATGTGTGGATGTATGGACGTGTGGGTGTGTGGATGCGTGCTGGTATCTCAGGGGTTCACACGACGTCAGGGATGGTTGTAAAGCTGTCTTGACAAACTTCATGAACACCAACTCGTTTGACTGTTTCTTGGTATGATTGTTTGATGATCAGATTGTTTGATGGTCAGATTGTTTGATGGTCAGATTGTTTGATGGTCAGATTGTTTAATAGTTTGGTGATTTATTGTTTGATGGTCAGATTGTTTGATTGTTTGATGGTTTAATTGATAGCTGATTTGATTGTTTGATGGTCTGATTGTTTGATGGTCAGATAGTTTGATGGTTTGATGTTTGATGGTTTAATTGTTTAGTGATTTGATTGTTTGATGGTCTGATTGTTTGATGATGATCTGACTATGTGATGGTTTGATTTGTTTTATGGATTAGTTGATGGTTTTATTTTTATTGTTTATTTCATTGCTCCATTGCTTGCATATGGCAATGATAACGGCAATCCTTATCCATCTCCCAGGGATACTTTTCGTCCTGGCTGTTTACAATGGCAGTAGTGTTGCAAAGTTTATGAGCACTCACACATACACACGACAATAACAGACATAAATATTTATGAGAGGTGGTTTGAGTGTTTGGCTGTTTGATGAAAGAACAGAAATCCATAACGGAAATATTATTGTTCATTAAGTTTGGCACAGGAAGTTACAAAATAAAAAAATTTCAAGGAAGATAAAACTTCCTTTTCAAACCCGTTTATCGAGCATTTCATTTGAATTTTCATTCAGTATTTTTCTTACAAAACTGAGCTGATCCTTAAAGGTTTGATGAAGTGTGACGTCAGAAATGTTTGATTTCAATGGCAGCGTTTTCGTCTCTAGAATTTGCTCTATCTCATTGTCGCTACCTTTGTTAGTCGAGTCGTGTGTTTTTTAGTTTTAGAAAGTGTTTTACGGCACTTGCAACACAATAAGGTCATATAAGTGCCGAAGATTAGAGGTGTTACACGAGAGTAACAAACACAAAGAAGAAGGAGGGGAGATAAGGATGATGGATGTTTGATAGGAAAGAAGGAGCAGACCACACCAGAGGACCCGCCAACCGCCCACCCAGTCGTGTGTGAAGACCTCCTTGATTAGTTAAAGCACATAGGGGGTAGCATTTTTGTTACAGTTAAGTTATCTTTGATGTCAAGGAACAGAATCATATTTTTTCAGACCTGGTTGGATCCTCATAACTTACAACTTAGGTACGAAGGAAAACATACTAATTATATCTAAGGAATGAAAAGCAGTACAAATACCAAAACAAAACAGATAAGAAAGTTTAATATGCAGTAAGATGTTAAGGTTCGCTCCAACAATGTTGTATTGGGGCGAGTTAAGGTAGGACAGGTGGAACTGATCTGTCTGGACATAACTGAGTTGTGTCAATCTCTGTTTTAATTAGAATGGGCTGTTTTAGAGGGTGTTGGTTTGATAATATGCAAATGATATAATAATATTATCTAATTATTTTTATTTTGTTCTATTCTGTTTGGCTTTAATTTTTTGTTTGGTTTTTACTGATTTTCTTTAAACAATTCATTCTTTAGTGAAGGGGTGTTGGTGGATGGGGAGGGCTGACGTGCACAAGACACAAACAGTTGTTAACCCATTGATCGCTGACAAACCAGAAGGGTATAATTTTTATTATGACTGAGATGGGAAAGTCTGAGGAAGAAATAAGGTTAGCTAAAGTCTCTTGAAGCTGGACAAGCAAACAAGACGACAGACAGGACATGGTACACGTTTGACTCCAATTCTTTAAATGTAGGTGATTTACACCCCAATCTATACAATTTAGATCATTTAGGAGACAGGCTTCGATCCTGCCTGTCAGGACCAATCCAAGGTGAAAGAGATACATTGTCCCACCAGAAACAACGAGATACTCGAAATTATTTGGAATGAGTACAATGTGACAGAATACATTGAGACTATAATATATGAATGAACAGATTAACACAAATATTTTGATACAGAAATGCACCGTAAAAGGAATGCATTGTCACAGGAATACAATATAGCGACATGAACACATCACTGCGGGAATACATTGTTAAAAGGACTGCATAGTAAAGTGAATACAAGGCAGCAGGGGCACAGGAAAGATGAAAGTTCTTACAATATGGAATGCTTGAAGAATTTTCATATTGTAATATGTAACACATCGCCCCTGCAGGGGGGGGGGGGGGCATAGTTTTACTATGGGGGAGCAAAGAATACTCCTGCCGTGA
>NW_004797469.1:1194776-1196629 GCF_000002075.1 Aplysia californica | reverse complement strand
TGTAGTTTTACTATGGGGGAGCAAAGAATACTCCTGCCGTGATACTGCGCGTCGTAAGAGGCGACTAAAAGTGCAAAGGTCTGGTCGCCCAAAAAATGCCAGTTTGCGGAGGGCCAACTACCCAACCCAGTAAAAAAACCCAGTAAGTTACAGAAACACGGACAAACACAGCAGTTTATTTTTCAATCTTGGGAGACGGAGGAGCTTCTGCATCAGCAGGAACAATGAAGGACAGCGGACAAAGCCGAAAGAGATCAAGGGGAAGACCGCGTGGAACCTGGAGAAGAATCAATGAAATCGAAGTACAGAAAAGTGGGAAGACATGGAATAACATCAAGAGGCTAGCCCAGGATAGAGAAAGGTGCAAGGTGTTTGTCTGTGGCCTATACCCTGGTGCAGGGTCAGAAAGGCAATGGTGATGATATGAATATGTAACACGTGATTTCATTGTTAAGACAAAACTAAAAGAGGAGTGCACCGTGCGAGCCCACAAGGAAGTAAAACGACTCTAATGTGATACGATTCAAATTAAAACCCCCACTAAAATCATATCTTATCGTATTGTCGTATAACATCGTCTCATAAATCGTTCGGCCGCCAGTAACATTTGTGCGCCATCATGTCATGTTTGACCATGAAATAGGAGGGCAACGACCTAAGGGTTTGTCTTTTTTCTTTTGGTTAGTGTTTTACGGCGTTCGCAACTCCATAAGGTCATATGAGCGCGCGGGACACATTAAACTTTTTCAGTTGGTAGGAATTTTTTAATTTTGCCCGGGTTTTATCGATTTTAGACCACCAAGGCACATTAATTTACTAGCACATGAGCCCTCCGAAAATTTTTCGCCATTGTCCGAGAAGGCTAGGTGCAGATTTTTCCTTCAACAAGATCAGGGGTGTGGCTGAAAGATAACAGTAAGAAGCAGCCAAGGAGTAGCAGTAGAAAGGCTGCAGAAAGAGTCAGGAGCCCAGAGGAGGGGACAAAGGGGGAGAGGGGTGGGGGCAGAAAGAGGAGACGAAATCAGACGACAGAACATTGCTAGAGAGCAGGAAAGTAGGTGAAATGAGACAATTTTAGAGAAGAAATTTTTTGGGTCGCTACCCGGATTCGAACCCGGGACATTAGAACGAGAGGCCAACCCCTTAACCTCTAGGCCACGAGAGCCCCCACCTAAGGGTTTGAGTTTATTTTTGTTTATATGAACGACAATCACATCGACAGGGATTCGAAACTGTGGTGCATGCATGGCTTCGTCTTCTTCGTCTTCTTCTTCTTCTTCTTCTTCTTCTTCTTCTTCTTCTTCTTCTTCTTCTTCTTCTTCTTCTTCTTCTTCTTCTTCTTCTTCTTCCACCATTCGTGCGAAACCCGGTTTGGCTTATTTCTAAACACTTAGCAAAAATAAAATGCAAGTTGGAGATCTGAGACGCGCATAGGCCAACTTGTGTACGTGCCCAGATAACGAACTTGTTCACCGGATTTCTGTGTGGTTGCCCGTTAAACAAGTACAAATTTAGCGCTCAATCCTATTCGAGATCTCACCTAAAGAGAAATGATTTGATGGAGACTTAGAGAAAGGAGGCGGGATGAACTATACGTGAATCACCAGTTTAAGTCTCAGTTTCAAAATCTATTTGTACAGGGATTTTAATTTACATATTATGTACACCTATACTGTCACATACCATTTGACATTGGTCACAAGATTAATATTTGGCATTGTTCTTGCATTATCAGTTGTATTCACTTCTGATAACAGAGGGATCGTTTTATGTAGCCTACGTTTTATCATGACAGCACAATAAGCTAATGAATACTGCGACATCGGTTTGCAAATGGATTTTATATATATATA
>NW_004797469.1:1191930-1192609 GCF_000002075.1 Aplysia californica | reverse complement strand
AAATTGCACACGGAATATGCAACGGATGCATCAGCAGACCTTGCGCAAGAGTTGGAACAATTGAAAGTGATTCATTCAGCGAACATTGGAGAAAACTAGTAATAAAAGTTCCCGCTCTACGAACGGAATAATAAAGAAGAAGTATTAGGAAATTTAAGAAGATGAAAAAGACTGAAAACAGGAGAGAAAGAAAACATCAATATCTTTCCTTGAATTTATCCATGTAGCACCCCCTCTTGACTACCTCTAGGGGTAAGACTTCTTCTCCCTCTTCGAAGGCGTGGCATTTTCTCCTAAAGTTCCAGCTCAATCACTTTAAAAAAAAAAGAGTTAGGCCTACATGCCAATTGTTGTTTCCTTGAAGAACCTAATCTAGATTCTGGATGTAGCCTAGATCTCGAGGGATTATAAAGGCATAGGCCAATAATTGAAAGAAGGAGCCTTGGCCCATAGATAGATCTAAGTTTAGAAATTAACATTGTTAACAACCGACACGTGTCACAGATGGCCTAGATTTCTAGATCTATTCATAGTAGGAAAAATCCACGTTCAAGAATACTTTCATGATTCTTGATCTCGATTAAGATTCACCTACAGCCTATATCTAGACTCTAGATCTATTCACAGCAGGAAAAAATCCACGTTTAATACTTTCATCATTCTTGATCTCGATATAAGA
>NW_004797469.1:1188520-1190251 GCF_000002075.1 Aplysia californica | reverse complement strand
AGAGAGAGAGAGAGAGAGAGAGAGAGAGAGAGAGGAAGAGGGGGAGAGAGAGACAGAGAGACTTGAAAGGCCCATAAACACACGAAGCATGATATATTATGGTCTTCCATCAGCAGGAGCTCCGGTGTAGAAGTTGGTATGGTTTTAAAACGTTCAAGGCTCACTCTAAAAGTTAAATACTTTTCTTTGGGTAGTTGGCCGGTGCTCTGGTGTGGTTTTTGTCATTTTTCTTATCAAACATCTATCATCGTTATCTTCAATCCTTCTTTTTTTGTGCATGTTGCTCTTTTGTAACACCTCTAATCTTAGGCATTTATATGACCTCATTCTGTTGCAAGTGCTGTAAAACTCTTACCAAAAAATACTTTTTAAAAATTATATACAACATCTATAATGTATTATACTCAGTCAGAGGCTAAAGAAACGTAAATAACTAAAGCATGAATAAAACATACTACACTCAATAGGGGTTTGTCATGTGTAAATGAAATTGCAATTCGTCAGATTTACACAGCCATGAGAGTTTCAATTAAGTGGCTGTAATTGTAGTTTTAGCCTCACTATGTTACTTCTGTGGCCTTGACCTTGGGAGAGAAAGTCAGTACATTGTGTTTGGCCTACGTTGGCTGCAATTACCACTCTACGTCTTCATTCCATTTAGTTCACAATAGTGTTTATTAATTGTCGACCTGGGATTTGTAACCACACTTGGCCAATGGCTGAAGCCAATTGAGGGACTGTCCGAGGTGGTGGTTGCAGCTGGTGTAGTTGCTTCTAGATAGCGTCCCTAGAGTGCTCAATTGGTGAATGAGCCGGATGAGGCAAAATATTGATGTTGATCTGCCCCAGAGTTATACGGGCAGTATGAGGTCTCGCTTTGTCTTGATGGAAAAATAAATGTAGGTGCCTTTAGAAAAACGACACCACATGAACCTGAAGAATTCGGTCAATGTAGCGCTGAGCTGCAGCCCCCTTTCCTTGTCCATGGCCCACTTTCTGGAAGAACACTGGTCCAGTTTTTTGATTTAGAGCGATGACTCCCCAAATCATGACGCTTTACCCCTCCCCCTCCCCCAAAATGTCTCTCTCTACGACGTTAGCATCAGCGTAGCACGTCTGGTCTGTGCGCCACCCACGGATGCCCCAATTTAACTGACCAACGCAGAATCTGCTCTTGTCTGAGAACAGCACCTTTCTCCATTCTCCATTTGTCTGCTCCTCCAGTTCATGTGAGCAAAAGCTCACAGAAGCCGGCCACGGCGGTGCTGAGGAGTCAGAACTGGCTTGCAACATGGCTGTGGAGTACAATCTCCGCCGCACGGTTCTTGTACTCAGAGCCTGTCCCGTTCATCCGATGGTATTCCTGGTGGTCTCAGCGGCAGTCAAGAACGCATCCAACCAGTATCGGGGCACAATGAGGTGCACGGAGAGAACATTGGTCGCGTTGGTGGCGCGAAACCGGCTCTGTAGACTGCAGCTGGTGGAGACATGCAGGTCTGTAACAGTTGCCATATGTTCAGCAGACTCAACAGCTTTTTTTAGTCGTCCAATAGCCCACTCATTGTTTTCTGATGAAAGTCTCAGCATCTTGCCTCTGTTTCCAAATGAATGCCATATTTCGAGGCTTCAAATCTCAGGTCAGGTCTACGTGACCTCATGAACACAAACTCACTACTTGAAAGATGTGACAAGAGAGTACCCGTGAGCTGGTAGAGCTCTTTGATTTTGAGC
>NW_004797469.1:1154614-1183176 GCF_000002075.1 Aplysia californica | reverse complement strand
CACACACACACACACACACATACACACTATGCACACACACTCTGCAATAGCTACAAAAACCTCTTGAAGTCTGGAATTGCGTTGTAATAGCGTGGAACTGCGCGCGCTGCATAATTATTTGTAACTTACATGCCGACACTAGTTTGAGTTAGAAACTGCAGGTATTTATAAGCATTACGTTATGCTCATGACGGAGTTTAAATTTATATCTAACTTCTTTTTCACTTCCTGAGTTCGTATTTGACGGATCAGTATTCGCACAAGTTCAAAACTTCGACCCATTGTGATGAGACGAAAGCTACGGTCTAACGCATTCTAATATAATCTTACGCCTGGAAGGGGAAGGGGCGGTCTTTGGCTCCTGTAAGATAAGTGTAAGAAAGAGGGGGGAGGGGAATCTTGAATCAATAAATAATATCATATATTACACTTTTTTCGTTACAGATGTGTTGATTTTATCAGAACGCCATTGTAATTTGTTTTATTTGTCATTAAGGCGCTTTTAGCATTGGCATGAGTGTCAATTTTTTTCTGTATTAGTAAGAAAGAGTGGATGTGTTCCGTGCAATTAACCGATCAACGCAATATCATCTAATAATAATACGCGTTTTAACGATCGTATAATTGTATCGTTCTTGTGGGCTCTTCAGTTTCATATCTTAATTTTAATTTCCCTATTTTTACACTTTAGAAAATAATATATATACGTGAATGTTCCTGTATGTGAGTAAAAGAATAAAGATGGAAGTGAAGTGAACTTTGAGTTTGATACCTGGCATTGTGTCATTCTTGTGGGCTCTTCAGATATTTTTAGACTTTTGAAAATGTATGTGAATGTACCTTGATGAGAGTAAACGAATAAAGATGGCAGTGAACATTTTATAAAGTCATTTTAAAAATATAAAATATTAACACAATCTAACAATCTGAAGATTGCGCCGATCGGTAAATTGCGCGGAGCATGTGCGATTTAGGCCTACTCTTGTTATTTTTTAGTGATTGTAAAACGTGATATTATATATTATGTGCACGTATGTACGTAAGCATGTATGTGTGTAAGCATGTTTTTCATGAATATTATGTTTAGCGCATAGAACAATGATTGTTACACGGATTTGCGTTGTATAAATTATATCATATTATTATTATTATTATTATTATTATTATTATTATTATTATTATTATTATTATTATTATTATTATTATTATTATTATTATTATTAAAGCGAACAATGTAATATTACGGGATTGTGGGGGGGGGGGGGGAGTAAAAAATAGTGTAAGAAAGAGGGGTGGGGGGGCAAAAGTCCCAAATAAGGTGTAAGATTAGATCTACATTTGAACAGCCCCCAATGGCTCTGGCCTAAAATTATCAGACGGATGCGACACTGAAAGCAGCGGCAAAAACTTTTGTTAGTGGAAGGGGGCTAACCATTAAATTTTCTTTGTTAGGCAAAACTTCGCAATCATAGATAGGTAGATAGATAGATAAGATAGTTGATAGATAGAGAGATAGATAGAGAGACAGATAGATAGCTAGATAGGCCTAGATAAGGGTGTCGAAAGACACACACACACACACACACAGAGAGAGAGAGGTCAGAAAGAAAGAGAGAGAGAGAGAGAGAGAGAGAGAGAGAGAGAGAGAGAGAGATCAGAGAGAGAGAGAGAGAGAGAGAGAGAGAGAGAGAGAGAGAGAGAGAGAGAGAGAGAGAGAGAGAGAGAGAGAAATAGACAGGTAAACAGATAGACAGACAGATACACATATAATATGGGATGAGGGAGAGCCAGACCTTCTTCTTCACCGATAGGGCAGGTTGGAGATCCAAGCTTTCCTACTCTAATAGCAGGTTCGTGCTGTTAGATTTATTCTCTCTCTCTTTCTCTCTCTCTCTCTCTCTTTTTTTTTTGTTGTTGGTTTTACTGCATAAGATCATAGATATCTATGAGCGCGCGGGACACACCAAACATTTTCAGTTGGTAGGAAATTTAGAACTTTTCCCGGGTGGCAGCCGAAGCCTACTCTTATTTATCGATTTTGGACCACCGACGAGGGATCTTTAACGTGCCCAAATTGCACGCGGGACCTCCGGGAAGGCTATTTTTTTTCGGTCGCTACCCTGATTCGAACCCGGGACCTTTGATTGAGAGGCGAACATCTTGACCTCTAGGCCACGAGAGCCCCCGATCTACTTCTCGTTTCGTTACTATCGTACCAAAGATTATGGAGAATCTAAATACATAGGCTGCTCAAGTGATCATACGAGCCTAAAGTGCCAGCTAGGTTATTATTATGTGTCGGAAACGCGTCGGCGATCATGTTTGGCCATTCATTTCTTTGCACGGATAATGCTCTCAGAAAACGTATCGTATCTTGGTCTTTCCAGGTTACCATATCCTGCTCAGGTTATCCAAGTATATTTTTTTAATATTTTGTATTTTGCTTAGGTCAATCCATGCCTCGTTTCTTATACACATAATAATCAACACTCACTCACAGCAAACCTGGAAAACGTCGAGATTTGTTTCGCTGAACTGCAGCCGTTTTGACAAGACCGCTTTTTAAAAATCCACAAGTTTATCTTTTTACTTTTCTTTCTCTTCAACCACAACAACATGGCGGAACGACGCGTTATGCCCGACGATTTGAAGAATATTGAATTCGAAACAAGTGAAGATGTTGATGTCACACCGACGTTTGATCATATGGGCTTGAGGGAAGAATTACTGAGAGGGGTATATGCTTATGGTGAGTTTTGATTTCACATTTTTTCTCTTCTTTTGAAAAATGTTTTTGGCCGTGTTTAAAATATCCTAATTTCGATAACTCTCTGAAGTCTGGAAGTGAAGAGGCGTTTTACATTGTTTTCAGAGAATTAATGAGTCTGTGACTGAATTGTTACATATTATGTGTTCTACGAGGTGTGATGTACTTATTATCTGCTCAAATGGGATATAGATATCTAGATCTAGATTCTAGATCTGATACTGGGAGGCTTTGTAAGCACATTGTTCACAAGCACTTGAAGAAAGATTGAAATTGAAACTACTAGATATATCTAGATCTAGTTAATGAAACCTATGAAGTTGATGAAGCTGCAGCGAGCACCTAGCCATCTTAGTACACCTGTGTTTGGCCCAAATATGGATGATGTATTTCCGCAATCTATTTTTGTTGTCTTCCCGGGCTTCCCTAGCCAGTTGACTAGATCTCACTACCGTGGCGGGCCCGCTTTGCCACATAGCGTGCGATGGGCTTCGTCTCTAGATCTAGATCTAGATCTAGACTAGATCTAGATCTTCTAGATCTATGTTAGTTTCATGGCCGACTGCTTGGGCTGTGTGTGCGCTTGTGTGTGTGTGTGTATACAAGTTTGAGGTACGACAATTGCTGAGATTGTTTATATTATGGCCACCTCTATTCTCACCCTGGGTGAGAATAGCGCAGGCGAGTCTTTTGGCTATTCTCACCCGATGGGCGTTCACCGTTATAGTATAGTCTAGGCCAACCAGTTAAGCGTTCACCCTGAACCACAGAATTCTATACTGTGATAACAGAATTGTAGAATTCTGTGCCGTAAAAAGAAAGTGGCTATTCTCACCCGCCCGGAAGTTCTCGCAAGATCAACTCCTCCCCTCTTCTCTCTCTCTCTGTCTCTTTCTGAATACTGTCTATTGGTGTGGACGATCAAATTGACCAAAACAAAGTTTAAAAATGATGTTAAAACACAAAAGTAAATTAATTTGTGTGCGTGCATAGGAAAATCAGTCACATCTGACCACGAGAGATCATTGAGATTTTGATTGCAATGTGTTCCCCACTCATTTCTGAGCATTTTGCAGTTTATTTGAGGTTAATACCTTGTTTCGTTCAAAAGTTATGGCAAAATATGTGAACTCACCCATAAAACTGACATTTTGAGAAAATCGCATTTAAAGTAGAGAATTAAAGAAAAATGGATTTTGTTGAATTCTGAGGCATCTTAAAGCCATTCCTAAACCAAATTCAGACCTTACAAGTAAACTGCAAAATGTCAACACAGAAAACTGAAGAATTTTACTCACTGTTTGATGTGAAGTGTTCTTGCTATTACTCCGAGGGCGGGGGGGGTTACTTCCTTACTCCAAGACCGCGGCCGCGTGGTCTCCCACGACCCCGGCCCCTTACAGTGGCTTGACTTGGTTTGTGTTGTTTTAAAGCTGGCTGCTTATCTTCAGTGTCCGTGTCGTCAGACTCCATGTCTGAAGGCTGTTCAGTAGTCTGTGGTAGGGGAGCAACGATGTCTTTCATACGATCCGCGATGAAAGGGCGTATCTCCTGGTACAGATACATCTGGCGTTTGGCATCCAAACCTTTGGTAACAATAACTGGGGGCATGGTGCTGATGCCAGGCTGCCTCTTCACCAAAATCTGTTCCTGCTCTTCAGCGTCTGCATATTCCTTCATCTTCAGGAAACCACTGTTGTCTACTGTGAAATGATGGTATTTTTTTATGTTCTTCACTTTGTTGAAGTACTGGGCCAGATAGAGTGCCCAATCATATGTCAAAACTTGAGAGGGTCCCTGCTCACTCCCAACAAGTTTTGCCTCGTTCATTTCCGATGAACAGTTCACCACATTTGTTATATCTTCGAGGCAGTCGACCCGGTTTTCTTTTGATGAGCCCAAAGCCACCATCTGGGCCGAATTTTGTGTGGCCAGTTAGAAGAAAACTGAGGGTAATTTTCTGGTGTCGCTGTGTCAGACATCTCCACATAAGGTACCAGATCATTGTGCTGTTTTTGTTTTGACCAGCACAATTATCAGCGTGCAGGTAGAGATGGGTTTCTCCGAGCCCATGATTTTCCAGGTAGTCGTGTAGGAGAGATACGACGACATTGGCTCCCTTGCCACAAGAATGTGCCTCGTCAATGAGGTAGTTCACCTGTTTCTTCAGGGCCTCCCAATTTATTCCGAAGATTCCGCATTTTCTTGGGGTTTTAAAATAAATTGGTCCCGGCTGGAGCGGATTATGCAGATAATGCACCTGTTGTGCAAAGTCGAAGGAGAGGTGGTTTGCTCCTTGAAAAGAGCAGTGACTGTGTGGCTCAAGTTTTGCTCCCTCTGGCATTTGACTCTTTATCCTCTGACAAACTTCAATATAGTTATCTCTCTCCAGCTTCACCAGAAGAAAAGTCCCGCGTCGTGTTGAGGAGCCTGGTCGCTCCCTGTTGACATGTCCAGCAAAGATCACTGGCTGGAGGCATTGTTTTTATAAAAGGAAGTAAGGTCTTCCACAAATGCTGGAATGTGCGGAGCTTGACTGCTCGAACGCTACTTAGTTCGGCTGATGCTTTGTACTCGTCGTACACTGCTTTCTTGGTACAGTTTGTCGGTAAAAGTTGGATGTTTGTGACCCAGTGCTTGGGTTTCCTGCCAGGCAGATGGATTGCCTGCACTTCTGCGTAGTTGACGATGTAGTCTACTACCCTTCTTGTGTCTTGGTAAGAAAGGGCATTAGCTGGCAACTTTTTCTTGTTTTTGTGGGCCCTTGCCTCCACACCTTTAGCCTTGTAGTGCTTTAACAGGGCTGTCAGTTTGTCAAGACTGATGCCATGTACGTATCTGAAGAAATCTCTGCAGATTGGATGCCCGTGATGACTGTAGTCGGTCCTTTGAGTTTTGCGCTCAGTTTGGGAAGAATGCTTTGGTAACATCATCCAGATGAATGCCACAGGCAATCTTTGCCAGCAGTACCATATCTAGCTCATTTCGATCTAGAGCCAAATACTGCAGACGAAACTCCTCGATGTCTGCTACTGAATATGGAGAGTAGCATGGTGGTCTACCCTTGCACGAACACTGAATGTTCTCTTTGATGATAGCTGACGTATCCCCTGCAGGTCCAAGGTCTTGAACGGGCACGTCGGGGTTATCCCGATTCAGTGGCACAATCCTCTCTGCCAGGTCTGGGTTGACTGGGACAAAGGCTGATTCATACTCAGTCGCCTCAGATGCCTCGGCACCTGGTTGAAAAAAGTGTGTGTACATTTCAACAAAGGCACAATAATTTTAAGAAGCTCAGCATTCATCTGCATAACATACCAGTTCAAATGTTTAGTGAAGATTCGGTGTAACAACCTGCCAAAGCCATTGTCCATGCTGAGTACAATGCATGGATAGGTCCACTACCAGTGGCCTTCATGTGAGAGGTTTTACAGCTGAATTTGATTTGCCCTTAATAGGTCGAGAATCTACATTTAATTTCCCTTTTCACAAGCATAGTAAGAGCATTGGGCCTAGATCTAGAATCTAGTAGCCTAGTGTTTACTTGGTGTGCGTTCAGAAATACTCTTCGTCAAAAATCTAATAGGTGGGCCTATAGATCCAAAACTGGGTGCATAATGTTCAGTTCAGCTAGAATAGTACAAACTTAAACAGTTGATTGGCTTGGCATGGGGTATAGACTACTATAGAATTTAATAGAGGAAGCCTGCTTTTGACAAAAGCAACAAGTTTCCACAATCAGAACAACTTGGAAACAAGGACTCGAGAAATAGATTTAGATCTAGATCTAGCACTAGATCTAGTTAGAAATAAAAGGCTTATTCCATTAAACAATCGAAGTATACACTAGATCTAGATCTAAGCAATAGAAATACATAAACTGTGTACTGTGTATGTAGAATGTCAAGCTAGGCTAGATCTAGATCTAGATCTTGATCTTGTGTCTGCTGTGAGATTTTAACCCAAAGTAAAGGGGGGGATGGGACGCTACACTTACCAATTTCGTCCGCAAAATCGTCCTCTTCACAACTTGAATCATTTTCTTGACGGTCGTCTGCAGCAAAATATTCGTTCACAAGGCCTGAAAATGCTGCTGAATCAGTTTCATTCAGGTTCAAAAGTTTCGCAACTTCGTCGTACGATGCGCTCATGGAGGCTGCCATTTTGAAACTGTTGATTCTAAAATGGGAGCTGACGCGACGCGACTATCAGCTGAAAATAGCGGTTTGTTAATTTTTTCACAAGTCTGGGTACACTTTTTAATAAAAATTAGATCAGAAATAAACGTTAGTGCAGTTATCTAGCGGAATACATCATTTCATGCAGTTTTGTGTAGCAAAACACACTCAATCTTGTGATAGGGGCTCTCATGGCCTAGAGGTTAAGGTGTTGGCCTCTCATTCAAAGGTCCCGGGTTCGAATCCGGGTAGCGACCGAAAAATTTTCTTTTCTAAAATTGTCTCCTTTCACCTCCTTTCCTGCTCTCGAGCAATGTTCTGTTGTCTGCTTTCATTTCCACTTTCTGCCCCTACCCCCTCACCGCCTTTGCCCCTTCCTCTGGGCTCCTGACTCTTTCTGCAGCCTTTCTACTGCTACTCCTTGGCTCCTCCTTACTGCTGTCTTTCTGCCACACCCCTGATCTTCTGGTAGGAAAGATCTACACCTAGCCTTCTCGGACAAGGGTGAAAAATCTCGGAGGGCGCGTGTGCAAGTTGCACACGTTAAAGATCCCTTGGTGGTCTAAAATCGATAAGAGTAGGTTTCGGCCGCCACCCGGGCAAAATTCAAAATTTCCCACCAAAAAAAAAATTAGGTGTGTCCCGCGCGCTCATATGACCTATGCAGTTGCGAGCGCCGTAAAACACTTTACAAAAGCAAAAAACAATCTTGTGATAACTTTCGCTGTGCGTAGTAGACGCTACCTAAGTCTGTAAAAGGGATGCGCAGTAATTTCAGTTCGTTTGAAACCCTGCGCACTATACATGACCTAGAAGTAGAGAAAACAAGCTTTCTTGTGGTGTGTCATAGTACTAGGCTTAAAGTGTGTAGCTGCGAATCAAAGAGGTGCGAAAATGCGTCGGGAATGGAAGCGTGCAGCGCATCTCGTCCTCCCGGCTCGGAGTTTTCATGAGCGTAATTAATCGACTGGTGTGTCTCCCAAACGGCGATTAAATACATTTCTAATGTTTTATCCGTTATAAAACAAAAAGAAATCGAACGGCAATTGAACCAAGCATCTGATTTTGTAAAAATCACAGTCATTAAAATAGCCCAATTTTATGTTTTGAAGGCCCTAACTTGTTTAGTGCCTTTGCGAGATCCGACTGATTTTCCTATGCGCGCACACATTTGGTTGTCTACAAAGATGCTACGGCTATTTAACTTTTCGAATCGAGCCGAACTACGCGGGTCGCCATTTTGTTTTGCCCGGAAATTCTCGCGCTACTCCACTCTCTCTTTCTCTCTCTCTCTCCACTGCCCACAGACAAAATTGTACGCTTTTAGTAGGCTACAGTTGTAATGGAACATTTGTTCACGGCACAGAATTCTACAATTTTTTTGTTATCACAGTGTAGAATTCTGTGGTTTAGGGTGAACGCAAAATTTGGTGAACGCACACCGGGTGAGAATAGCCACAAGATTCGCCTGCTCTATTCTCACTCCGGGTGAGAATAGAGGCAGGGTTGGGTTGATTTAAATCAGTTGATTTTTTAAATTTAAATCAACTTGATTTTTAAAATAAAAATCAGTGATTTAAATCGATTTTTGTAAAATTTATTTTTATTCAGTTTTTACACATTTCAACATTCAGAATTCCTTTCCTTGGTTTCATAAAACAGATATAAGATTTAGTAGACTAATATAATCATGCTTAAAAGTCTGGTCTCCCCCCTTTCACTGTAAAATAATACAGTATTCAATTTACTTTTTTTTTTCATAATTGAAATCAGAGCTGGTTTGATTTAAATCAGTTGATTTTTTAAATTTTAATCAACTTGATTTTTAAAATAAAAATCAGTGATTTAAATCACTTTTCAAAAAATGTATTCAGCTTTTACATTACTGTATTTAAACATTCAGAATTCCTTTCCTTGGTTTTATTAAACAGATATAAGGTTTAGTAGACTAATATAATCATGCTTAAAAGTCTGCTTTCCCCCCTGTCACTGTAAAATAATACAGTTCTCAATTTACTTTTTTTTCATAATTGAAAACCAGGGTTGGGTTGATTTAAATCAGGTCGATTTAAATCAGTTGATTATTTAAATAAAACTCAGTGATTTAAATCACTTTTAAAAAATGTATTCTGTTTTTATATCTTTAAACATTCAGAATTCCTTTCCTTGGTTTTATAAAACAGATATAAGGTTTAGTAGACTAAAATAATCATGCTTAAAAGTCTGCTTTCACCCCTGTCACTGTAAGTAGTAAAATAATTACTGTATTCAATTTACTTTTTTTTCATAATTGAAATAAGCTTTTTTTTTCTTTTACAAACACAAGCGCACGCACGCACACACACACACACACTGTAATAAAATGCAAGTTTATCTATGCATAATTACCCCCCCCCCCCCCCCCCCCTTCCTTTTAGACTGACATTTTCTTCATTTTTTGTCTGTAGCCATAATTCACTGGATATAGCAGATTAAGGCTTTCTAAAATTGCAGTTGCTTAAATTAATCATTAGTTAAAATAAAGACAATGCATTTTGCACTAAAAGAACTTACTTTTAGCACCAAAAATCCCAAACTGAGTCGGCATTTTTTTTTTAAATTAAAAAAATCCGATTTAAATTTTAAAAAATCTGATTTAAATTTAAAAAATCGATTTTTTAAATTTTTATTTAAAAAATCAAAAAAATCACCAACCCTGAATAGAGGTGGCCCCGTAAAAAACGTTCTATTACAGTAGTCTCCGCCTAAGATCCCGGTGCTCGGGAGCAAGGAAATGCAGGATCTTAGGCGAACCGGGATCTTAACCGATGAACCCAGGGAAGAATCTATGGTGACCCATGTTAAGGCTCACAATCGGTAATATGGTCTCCCTCCACTCTACAATGAACTGACGTGCCCCATTGGTGGGTTTATGGCATATGGCGAGCAAAGAGTGGTTAACCTTGATGACTTATCACGGTGCATAGTGGCATCTATGACGTAGGGTACAGGCGCGCTATAAGTCGCGAGCGCTGGCCATTACACTGGAAAGCTGGCGCGACTTATGTCGAGAGCACCGCCCAGAGAGTTAAGCGAACCGGAAATCGTAAGCGGTGGGATCTTAGGCGGAGACTACTGTACTACTGTTAGTGTTAGCCTAAAAGCGTGCAATTTTGTCTCTGGGCAGTGGAGAGAGAGAGAGAGGAGTAGCGCGAGAACTTCTGGGCAAAACAAAATGGCGGCCCGCGTAGTTCGGCTCGATTCGGAAAGTTAATTAGCCGTAGCATCTTTGTAGACGACCAAATTAATTTACTTTTTTTTTTTAACATCATTTTTAAACTTTGTTTTGGTCAATTTAATCGTCCACCGATAGACAGTATTCAGAAAGAGAGAAAGAGGGGAGGAGTAGATCTTGCGAGAACTTCCGGGCAAAACAAAATGGCGACCTGCGTAGTTCGGCTCGATTCGAAAAGTGAAATAGCCATAGCATCTTTGAAGACGATCAAATTAGCTTACTTTTGTGCTATAACATTTTTTTCTTGGCTTTATTCAATTTGATCATCCCATACAGTTACCCCCTTTTAAACTAGAGTCCGTACAAGGTTACGTGACACGGACACATTTGAGTTTGTTGGCGGCCATTTTTTATGTGGCTAAAAAGTTTGTTTACATGTGAGTGGGCGTGTCTCTGCTCTTAGTCTTACGTGTTTTATTTGATTCTTACGTTATGTTTTAATTCAAAGCGATTCTCTTAAAGGTGCAAGCATGTGAAACCTCTTGTCCCTTTCTAGGTTAACGTCTTACTGGTTCTGTCAGGCAGTTCAATGATGTCTGGATTTTTTTATTGCATCATCTATTTTTAGTGCATAATATGTCTTGTAGACACAAATAGTCACTCGGGGTTTCTTTTTTAAAACATATAGAGCCATCAGTAAGGTTATGGGCCATGTGAAGTTAAGGTTGACTAGCAGCTAGATCTTGAGCCATCAGTAAGGTTATGGGCCATGTGAAGTTAAGGTTGACTAGCAGCTAGATCTTTTTCACAATGGGCAGGAAATTTCTTTATCAAACTGAAAGTGTACTTTTTATTGTTTTGTTTTATTGAATGTTGTCCAAAAACACCTGAGTAAAGGTTTTTGTTTCAGTTATCACTACACTGAGTAGAAAAACAATTGACTAGGCTACAAAACAACATTTACGTTCACTTCTTTTATCTTTAGTGAGTCTAGAGTTGTCACAGTTGTTTTACTAATGTCCAAAATTAGACTTACTTAAAACAGCAATAGAAGGAGCTTTAGTTTAAGTGCTGTATATGGTCTACTTTAGTTCTTAAAATTAAAACCAATATAAAGCAAAGTTTAATACCGACATAAGAGAACACCACTTATAATTTAGTATACTTTTTTAAAAAGTGAACATATGAATGAAAAATACAGTTTCCTGTTCAATGTCACAAGGGAAAGTTTAACTCGATTTTAAAAATGCCAGTACATGTATTCATCATTTGTTTGACTGAATTTGCTTTATCAAGAGCTTCATTGCATTCCTACACCTAAAGGCTGAAAAACTCTGGAATTTTTTTTCCTATGGTTCATCCTGATTTAATTTAATGCCAAATTCATATATCTGAGGGGGGATGGGGGGGTGTCGGTATTGGGATTCGGGAGGAGAGAGAGGGTGGGGTGGTTATGGGAGGTTCCCATGACACCCACATCTTTTCATACTTCTTTTTTAAAGTTCTATAGGCCCTATACGCTTTGATTCGGTCAGTAAGAAATAGACCACCTCGTAGATAAAGTGCTGATGAAGAAATAAAGGTTGTTTTTTTTTTCTTCTTTTTTTAAAGCCCATATCTCTATCTCTATCTATTTAATAATACATTTATTTGTAGATCCAGTTGTAGAAAGAACGCCGTATTATTGCAATTTAATAATTTAGATATAGTACGCCACCGCGCCCATGTAAAAAAAAATATCAACAAGAACCAAGCCTCGTCTGTTGCGTATGAGAGAGAGAGAAAGCATGCCTAGCCCATTGCTTTAGCATGAACTCCTTCACACAACTTGCCACAAAAAACATGGTGGACGCCGCTGTCAAATGTGGCCATCGCGCAGCAAGGCGAGAGGGGGGCGTACTGTATCTAGTACTATAGTGTACATCTATGGATCATCCACACTGATAGACAGTATTCCGAAATGAGGAAAGTCAGGTCTTGTTTCACACCGGGTGAGAATAGCCTACGCTGGCAAGTCTGACCCGGGGTGAGAGGTAGATCGTATTTTTATTCTCACCCCGGGTGAGGATAACCACTTCCTTATATTATAAAAGATAACTCAAATTAGATATCTATCTAATACCAAAGGAAAAAAACTGAACACATCGAGATCTTGTCAACAGTTACTGGCGAGCCGTGGCGAGGGAAAACCAAGGGTCTTTGGTGAAACTCCGGAAGACAAAAAAAAAAGATGGCGGAAATACGTCATCTATATTTGGACCTATCACAGCTTCATCAAATTGAAACAAGATGAAGAAAGTGAAACCAAAATCAAGGAAGGGTTTCTCGGCACACCATTCAGTCATTCACACATGCATGCGGCTAAACGTAGAACGGTGCATCTGTCTGATTGACGGCTAATTTTTTTAATGTGATGGCATCACATCCTGGGATGCCCACAGACTATTTTTAGAAGTAGAAGGCCTTGGAGATACCAAAGATCATGTAGAATCTAGATTCTAGTAGAGAATCGGGGGCTCTCGTGGCCTAGAGGTTAAGGTGTTGGCCTCTCATTCAAAGGTCCCGGGTTCGAATCTGGGTAGCGACCGAAAAATTTTCTTCTCTAAAATTGTCTCCTTTCACCTCCTTTCCTGCTCTCTAACAATGTTCTGTTGTCTGCTTTAATTTCCACTTTCTGCTCCTGACTCTCTCTGCAGCCTTTCTACTGCTATTCCTTGACTCCTCCTTACTGCTGTCTTTCTGCCACACCCCTGATCTTCTGGTAGGGAAGATCTACTCCTAGCCTTCTCGGACAAGGGCGAAAAATCTCGGAGGTCCCGTATGCAAGTTGCGCACGTTAAAGATCCCTTGGTGGTCTAAACTCGATAAGAGTAGGCTTCGGCCGCCACACGCGCAAAATTCAAAATTTCCTACCAACTAAAAATATTAGGTGTGTCCCGCGCGCTCATATGACCTTATGCAGTTGCGAGCGCCGTAAAACACTTTACAAAAACAAAACAAACAAACAATAGTAAAGAATCTTTGGAGATACCGCCTGGAACGACATGTTTGGTCAGTGGCTTGACCTACTATCCGTATCAATGTGTTTCGCACGGTAGGTCTAAAATTTCACACTTGCGGCTAACTACAGCCCGTCAGCCATACTCTACTGATTTGTTGCAAAGTTTCCAGTATGTACATAACTTTTCCAAATTCCGGTAGTGATGGTTGAAATTGAAACATTGTTAACGCAAAGGCTATAAAAAAGCGCATGGAACACCAAACCGTCATGCCTTCAAAGATTCTCTACATGATCTTTGGTTACAGACGGTTGGCTATTTTTTTATGTAGTCACGTGATCGGAGGGGTATCCTGGTCTGACATCACAGAAGATGGTCGTCTTACCTAAAAATAGTTTATGTTGTTCTACGCTTAGTCGCATGTAGCAATGCCTTGGGCTAGAAATCGGGCGAGGGGTAATTTTTGGGCCGCTTGGGATCAGAAGTGACTCTCTTCTTAATATAGTTACGGGAAAACTCGCGAACGAAAATAAATGATACTCGGCAACCAATCAGTGGGAAGGTTAAACTAATGACATGCGAATGTACAATCCTGAACGATTTTTAGAATCGGAGAAATTGCCGTGTTTCTGCAATTTTCCTCGGTTGTTCGAAAATTAAGTGGAGCTGCGGGTTGATCGCCTTTTCTTGTTCATTTGTATCTGCTTTACACAAATTTTGACTTTATCCACTGCAAATAATTAGTCTATGACATGAGATAATGGATATTTTTAGGTTGGCTAAATTTATACATTCACTCCTGCACACATATGCACTGCTTTGGGGATCAAACTGCGGTATTGCTTTGCTGCAGATCACACATAGAATCTATAGCCACATTGATCATAAAATAAATGAGCTTGTGCCATGTCACTAAGTACTGAGAATATTTCCTTTTTTCCATTTCAGGATTTGAAAAGCCATCTGCCATTCAACAGCGAGCAGTGAAGCCTATCGTCAAAGGCAGAGATGTCATTGCCCAGTATGTTGAACTTCTAGCTTTTATATTTTGTTTTTGAGTCTTGTATATTTTGCTTTCTGAAGGAAGACTGAATTTTTAAAATGTTGATCACTGTACTAAGAAATTTTTTTGGTTTGTTTTGAGTGTTCCCAATTACATGATTGATGCAGTGCTTGCCCACAAGTACATTATGCTGTTAATACTGTCACTATGCATTGCTATTTACTGATGAATCTTCTGTTTTTTTATGGCTTTTCCTACTTATCAATTTGATTGTTTTTGACTATTTCAGAGCTCAGTCAGGAACAGGCAAGACAGCTACTTTCTCCATCTCGATCCTCCAGTGTTTGGACACTCAAATCAGAGAAACACAGGCCCTTATTTTGTCACCCACCAGAGAATTGGCCAATCAGATTCAGAAGGTGCTTATTTTCAAAATAAATTTAATCATTGGTTTATATTATAATGTTTTTCTATGGGAAAATTTGTCTGGGAATAAATTTGAACTTTAATTGATGCAGCATCTTTCTCCACATTGTTTATACCAGCAAGAGAGCTCCACTGATGCTTCTCTCTGAGAGCGAATGTAGTGAAGGACAATATGTGTCTTTTGTTGTTGTGAGTTTGGGGTGTAACATCAACAGGGTGTATTTTGTTAATTTATGTTAGCTATTCCTTCCAGCCTCTTGGCAGCACCAAGGACTTGAAATGACTGTGAGACTAGTCTCAGATTTTACTTCTTTATTACACAATTTGTTTTTAGTCCTTAGAAAGGTGTGGGAAGGATGTCATCTTCTATGCTTTACTGTTTACACGTCACAAATTTTATTTGTATGGTATCGAGAAATTTTTTGTCCATGGACAGATCTTGCCTGTGCTGTTACTAAGAATTTCTTATGAATATTTTTTTTCATAATGTATATCAAACAGGAAGTTGAATCTGACAATTTTCTTCCTGTATTCCCTTTCAGGTGATTCTGGCTCTCGGGGACTACATGAGCGTCCAGTGTCATGCATGTATTGGTGGCACAAACGTTGGGGATGACATCAGAAAATTGGACTATGGTCAGCACGTCGTGTCAGGGACTCCAGGCAGAGTGTTTGGTGAGTATTTGTTGTTGGCAGATTCTTCTTAGACCTGCATGTTTGCAGACAATCGTCTGAAATCCGACAATTGCGGCCCGACCCGCGAACCGGCCGATGCTATCGCTAGGCCCGCCTGTATCAGTCAATGTGCGTAGTGCGAGGTCTGGCCGACTGCCAGCGACCCCTTTTTCTCCTTTCGGCTTCGTCGGCACTTTCGTTTTTGTGCCGACGTCGGTGTTTCCGACATAATTGTCGGAACCTAAGTAGAAATGCGCATACGAAAAATGACGACAACCTAAATTATCTACTTTCAGTTTCATGCTCGAGCGGCCATTTTGAATTTCGTTTGTTGACTAATTCAATTGTTCAGATCGTGTGGATTCATTCAAGTCCGACTCTCTTGTTCTAATAGAATCTAGATCTATATAGATCATTATAGACCTCAATGGAGGATTCATATTCCAATTCTATTGTGTCAAACCCTATCATAGGTTGTGCTGTAATATTAATATTGGTAAAAATAAGCATTTCATCAGGTGCGTGAATTATTTATTTATTTAGATCTAGATCTAGAATCTAGACTCAGCTGAGTCCCTCTGTTCGGAATTGGATGCGGATTTCTAGTTTAAGGCCTATTCCTATTCACTTGTTCTACAAGATCTAGATCTAGATTTATTTAGATTAGTGGCGTCGGTGGCCTAGTGGTTAGGCTCTCGGACTCGCAACCGTAAGGTCGTGGGTTCGAATCTCGTCAGGGGTCCGACATTGTGCCCTTGGGAAAGGCACTTTGCACAAATTTTCCTCACTTCACCCAGGTGGAAATGGGTACCCGGCTATAGACAGTGAAAGATCTTGTCAGTGATAGTGTTTGAGCGCGTGAAATCCGCAGCTTGCACTGTATGCTTCCGCGGAAGCTGAGAATGTTTCTGAGTCTTCTCAGAGGGTCTGCTGGGGTAATAATAGTTGTAAAGCGCATAAAGCAAGCTCTTGAGCATGGATATGCGCTATATAAATGCAATTATTATTATTATTATTACTAGATCTATATGGAGGATTCATATTCCAATTCTTTTGTGTTATTGTATCAAACCCTATAGCAATGTAGATGAAAGCCATCTAGATCTAGAATCTAGATCTATATGCTCCTTGTTTGTTTTGGAGTGTGGTTTTTTAATTAAATTTTTTTTTTCATTTAGGACTTGTTTTGGCCTTTTTACATGAGGCCCGTTGCAGGTTCTTTTTGGGGTTAGGGTTAAGTCTCTTCTTTATTGTGTTTGTTGGGGGGGAGGGGGTTGCGCAAAATTTTCAGACAATCTGGTTGAGGCTCACATGCAAGTCTATCTTCTCCTGTTTTTTCTTCAAGTGGTAGATCTGAAACATTTCAGTGATCATGGTTCGCTATTCATTTCTCTGCTCCAATGCTCTAAAAGAGACATACATTATCTTATTACATTATTGTATTCCTGTTACCCATCTGTTCAAGTGCTCTGAACTAGTCACCAGAGAACTGCTGCAAGCCTGCCCAATGTTCGGGGCACTTAGAAATATTGGCCTAAACCTGGGCAGAGAGACCCAAAACTTTAGGGACCTGGAGGACCTGTGGCAAACAGCAGCCTTGGCACTAGAGACTGGGATGTCCATTTAATTTAAAGATGAATGAGAAGAATTCGTCATTCTTGGGTCTACCTCAACATCTTGCTTTCTTTTTTTCTGACTGTGAGAGCAAAATGTTCTCTTCTTAATTTGTTCTTATCAGTGACCATCCCTTGCTTGTGTTTTTAATGACTACCTCATATTCATTTTGCAGATTGTGGCATTCAGATTCAGTGGTATTGTCACAGTCCTTTTTAAATTGTTTACAAGACTTATCTATTTTTTCTCAAATGCATGTTTCATCTTCTTATCTTTCAGTTGTAAATTTTATGTTGTAGTGTAGTGTGTTTGAGATGTGATGAAAAATGTGCTTTTGGTCGAAAAGTGAAATCTCTGAAGATAGATGATCACATAGTCATGGGGGCTCAGTAGCTTTACACTGATGGTGTTCACCTGTCGACCCTGGGTCCTGGAGTTTGACCTCCACCAGTGTCAGGGTTTTTCCTCATTTTTCTACACATCCTGGTCCTGGGGTAGATTAATTCGAGCACCTAGTCTTCATGAATAAGGTTAAAAAATTGTAGAGGTCCAATGTTAAATTTATGCACATTAAAGATCCCTTGGTGGTTTTACAAGTTGAATATACATGTAGTAGGCCCTTTGGGCTGCTGTCCAGCAAAATTCAAAATCAAGTCCTACTCAAAAGCTGGGGCCGCTCTAGTCAGTATTAAAGATACAGGTAACTGAATTAAAATGGCCTTGTGTGTGAAATCAACTGCAATGATGTGAGATGAAGATCTAAGCCTCAGTTACTCCCTGATCTCTCGCAGGGTTACTAGAAAAAAGATGTAGTCATCTGTGTACGTCGCTAAGTGTATCGCTGATGTTGGAAACCAAGTGTAAGATTCAGCTAGGTGATAATGATCGAAAATGTCGCTGCAGAGACAAGCATGGAGTGTTTATGGTTGAAATAATTTGCAGCCTGTGAATGGTTTTGTGATGTGCGTGTCTACTTATGCAGTTGTTTTGGATTTTGAAAATCTTTTATTTTGTAACACCTTTATGGTTTGTTCTTCACAGACATGATCAAAAGGAGGAATCTTCGGACTCGCTCAATCAAGCTTCTCGTGTTGGATGAAGCTGACGAAATGTTGAAAAAGGGTAAAGATTATGTTTTTCATCCTTTGATTTCTCTTATATGGATAATTAGTTTAACCTTATCCGTACGCCTGGGATAATTTTGTACCCCAGGGGTTGTATTCTTCACATTTTAGAATACTTCTAGTGCGAAGACCTCTTTGAAATTTTCAGCATTTCTCAAAAAATTGTTTTGACAGACTGCTATTCAAATCGAATTAACAAGTAAATTTCCTCTTTAGAAAGTGGGGGCACAGAGTTCCCCATGTCGTATGGATACAATAGATGGATAGGGTTAAGGAGCATATAAAGTACAGATTTCTTTTTTCAAAAAACTTGTAGCATCTAAGTCTTGGGGCTACTAGTTCTGTGTTACAGCTGTTAAATTAAAGTTTATATCGACACTTGCTTGAAATAAATCTCAGCTCCACAATGAAGTTAAATATTGTCTTTTATTTGTATAATTTTAAAATTCCTTCATTGCCAGGGGGAGCGTGCATCCCTACTGTCAGCACTGATTTTCAGCTCAGCTCATAAGCCAGGATAAGTCTCATTGGTCTCTATGTCAATAGACTTGCTGTCTGGCTCTGGCCCACTCGGGACAAATTCGGACCCTGAGTCTCCGATAGTGTCTCCTTCTTCGTCTCCATATTCCCCAAAATTTCAAACAACTTGCAAATCTAAGTTATATCGTGAAATTCACTGCCCTTTGCATGAAGGGTTAAAATGTCGTTTTTCTTTCCTTTTAACTGGTGCACAGCCTTATGTGTTCTTGTCTCACAGTTTTTAATGCTTTCCAAAATGTTTCATCAGTGTGTTTTTCTCATTTCCCCAGGCTTCAAGGAACAAATTTATGATGTCTATCGCTACTTACCACCCGCCACACAAGTTGTTCTCATTTCTGCTACACTGCCTCATGAAATTCTGGAGATGACCAACAAATTCATGACAGATCCAATCCGTATCCTGGTCAAACGGTGCGTGAGAATTGGTGGCCACTAGCATCTTTGCAAGTGCTCCCTATAAGTAATATAACAAATTTTATTGTGTGCTGTGTCACCTTGAAGATTCTAGCATTTTTAAGAGGGGGGCAAAGGTGTGTATTTTGCTGTCACTCTTTGGGTGCTTATGGTTTGGCAAGAAGTGGGTTGTTCGCCTGAATAGCCTGTGTTAATCTATGTGTAAGAAAGAATTAAGATTTTGAAAATAAGTACGGGAATGGATGCGAATGTTTGGGCGGCTTTGAGGCGTGACTTTTTTTCTCTGTACTTTTGCATCAGCACATGCGTTTTAAAATTATATGTTGCAAGGGAGCAACAGGGGTGGAAAATTTTCTAAATGTTCTCTTTTCTCGTAATTTCGTGCTCTTTAATCTTGTTCTGTCTTCTGCTTTCATCTCCACTTTCTGGTAGGTAAAATTTAACCCCTATTCTTCTCGGATAATGGCGAATAAATCCGGGGGGCCTCATGGGCACGTTAAAAGATATCTTGGCAGTCCAAAAATCATTAAGGGTAGGCTTCGGCCGCCACTCCTAGCAAAATTCAAAATTAATTCCTGCCAAACTGAAAATGCTTATTACCTACCTGCGCCCTCATATGATGAACGCATGCTATTTCGAGTGCCGTAAAACACTTACCAAAAAATTATATGTTGCTAGTGAATGTAAATGCAGAATTGAAACAGCCTGTCTCCTTAATGATCTAAATGGTGTTGGTGGGGGCTGAAGATATTGTCAGTTTTATAGAGATTTTGTTTATGAATTCGCATGTGTATTTCAGTGATGAGTTGACATTGGAAGGCATCAAGCAGTTTTTTGTGGCTGTGGAGAGAGAAGAGTGGAAGTTTGACACACTGTGCGACTTGTACGACACACTTACGATCACACAAGCTGTCATCTTCTGCAACACCAAAAGGAAGGTGGATTGGCTGACAGACAAGATGAGAGAAGCAAATTTCACAGTATCCTCCATGCACGGTGACATGCCACAGAAGGAGAGGGAGACCATCATGAAAGAATTCAGATCAGGAGCAAGGTGAGGACTGGATTTTCTTAGGGGATCTATAAGAAGGGTTTTCATCAGATATTTCTTTTTGCATTTTTCTCCTGGCTTTTTAAAAAATGCCATTTATTGTATATTTTTCCTGGTCTGTCTTTTTTGGGGGGGAGTTCTAGTCTTTTTGTTTGTTTCTTTCTGTCTTTTGGTGGGTTTTTTTTCCATTGTAGTATTTTAGGGCCTTTTTTTTTATTTTTTTTATTCTGGACATACTTATGAAAGTGAATTTTTTTTCTCGTTGGCTCCTTTCATCTCAAAGGTCTTAGATGTGGGTAGTTGGAGGGCACTGCTGGCTAGCCCTTATGTTCTTTCTCTCTATTGTTCCTGTTACACTAAGTGCCTACATGGCATTGATGTGCTTCTTTGTGCTATTAAAGACCGAACTTTTTCCTGTTCCAGTCGAGTGTTGATCACGACAGACGTATGGGCTCGCGGCATCGACGTACAGCAAGTGTCACTGGTCATCAACTATGATTTGCCCAACAGCAGAGAGTTGTACATTCACAGGTCAGTCTGGCACATCGTTACTGTTCTTGGAATGAGGATGGGAGATCTCGCTTGGTATTGAAGCTGAACCAAACTAGTGATTATTTATTTAAAGAGACTTGGGTTGCCTATGCATGGGTACTGTTTTAGCCCTCTTGCCCTCAGCCCTTCTATTCGTTTATTGGAAAGAGTTGTACTTTTTTATTTCCCAGTTTTCTCTGTTTCACGGTAAAGATAATCACCTTCTGCTCATTAATTGATGTTATTGCACTCTTCCTACCTATTCAAGAAGTAAATGTGAACAGAAAGGGTTCATTGACAATGGCATGATTATAAGATCCCTGTCAGGATGTTGGCTTTTAAAAAGAAATATCATTAGTTCCGCTCAGCTGGGGGCCCAGCTTGTTGCTGGTGGTAATGGCTCTGGAGTAGGTACTTTGGTACAGTGGAGCTCGGGCATAACAAAGTTGTTGGGCCTGACCTTTAATTTCGTTGAATCCGAGTGTTCATACAGTGATACGTGTAGGGCCTACCATAAGGCAACACTTGTTTTGTTTTTTCCTCCACAAACCAGCGCTCAATTCTTTTATATATATGCTGATCTCAGTCTAAGCTAGCCGTTCATTATTTAGTTGCCCGCACTCCTGCACCAATCCTCTCAGACACACACACACGAAGAATCACATCTGTACTTGCCACCTGCCCGTCCCCAGCGCACGCTATGACTTGTCATATCTTACGCCCATGTCATTAACACACTTGATGTGGGGGGGAAAAGTCTCTGATTGGTTGCATATGATAATGTTTGCAATAGGCTAGGCTAATAAGCGTATAATGAACCATGTTCCCTTGGAATAGAGTAGATAAAATAGGTTTAATTTTGGCTGAAAATTTTTTGAAGCCACACTGCGAGAGCTGTTGGCCCTGAAAGTGACTTCGTTGAACCCAAGTTTGCTCATTTACGTGTTATTTTGTTATTTTCAATGAATTCTTTAAAAACGCAGAAATCCATCTCCCTTCTTTGAATCCGAGTTTCACTGTATGATCTGCTCTTACTTCTTTTGTGTCCAAATGTTCAGTTGTCCAGTCTGGCCGTCGTGATTTTACGTCAGTAGGTTCAGTTTAATGAAGTAGATTTTCTTTATCGTGAAGCCATTTAGTATGAAATTCCTGTTAAAAAGAAGGGATTTCATATCCCTGACTTCTCCCTTCTTCATTTTATGCATTGTAACTTTGTGGTATTATGAGTGGAATTAGTACATTGATACATTTCTCCCTCAACAAGATTTTTAAAAAAACAAAAAACCCAGCAGATCAGGTTGACGTAAAGGAATTTGTGGCTAATCCGTCATTCCTCATGGCTGATTCTCCAACTGCCCTTGAAGAAAAAATTTTTTTGCTCACAGTAACCCTCTGTTGTCATTGTACTTCACAAGTGGTCATTAGGCTTACTCACCCAATCAATATGTTTCTTTTCCTCTCCCCGTGAGCAGCGGGTGGTGAGATAATGGCTTTGATTTGCGGGACAGACAGATGAGATACTGGGAAGCTGTAACCTGTTTGTTATCGTATGTAAGCGTCCAATTTCTTTTTTTTACAGATTATTTTTATAACTTTCAGTGATGATTTATCAATAGAGTGAAATACCATCAAGTAAACAGCTACAACCTTCCTTGAACTGTGAGTTCAGGGCATCCGTCTAAGGTGGAAAATGTTTTCCTCTTTTTTTTTATTTCCAAAGGTTGGCAACCCTGCTCCTGTAATTTTTCTACTAAAGATTGATCACACAGAGAGGTCACCTTCCCTTGTTTTGTTCCTTTCATTAAAGCGCTCTGCTTAACCCTTTTAGCCCTAGGTGGTGCGCGTGACCTATTGCCTTATGCCTAGCCACCGGTACACTGGTAGTGAGACCCTATCTCAAACCCTGCCCGCTTGGGACTAAACGTGCACAGAAAACAGTTCCCACTACACAGGACATTTTTTATTATTTTGAAGATCTTTCTAAATAAGATGATGGTAATGACGAGAACTACCCTTGCCCGGAGTAGAATATGGAATGTGATTCAAATGATGATAAGAATTAAGGCATGAATCGCTCGGGACTTCAGGCAGTTGGGCACGGTAGCCTCAGGAGGTCTGGGCTCAAAGGGTTAATACGAGGACATTCTTTTATTCTGTGAAATTTGTGTTATCCAGTTGTAGTGTTTTTGTTTTTATGTAAGTGAAGTTTACCTTTGTAAGAAATTATTGCATTTGTCCAAGTAAATTATGAAGTAACAATTTCATCACATGGCAAAAGTCTTCATTTGATAAGAGTGTGCTTTTGCATGTGGCACAGGGGACGCACTTTGATATGTATGATGCTTGCTCAATCCTGTCTTAGTTGTTCATATTTTATGGGATTCTGTTTTTCCAGAATTGGTCGATCAGGTCGTTTTGGACGTAAAGGTGTGGCCATCAACTTTGTGAAAAATGATGACATCAGGATCTTGAGAGATATTGAACAGTACTATGCCACACAGATTGATGAAATGCCCATGAATGGTAAGAACTGACTCCTGTCTCACTCGCTTATGTTGTCAAAAAGATGCCTTTGTCACCCCAACGTATGGTATTTCACTTTATTTTATAAAATTGGGTAATTTTCGTCCAGCATTGGTATAGAAGATTTTGTTCAACAGTTTGCTGTCACATCTCGTCCACCCCCCAGGGCGGTGATACTAACTGAAGTGTCTTTAGGCCATTCCCAAAGGGGGGAAATTAATATGTTCTTATGCACAGTAGAATTGTAAATGGGCTGATTCATCAATGTCATGCTCATAACTGTGCCTGAACTGCAACAGGGAACTGCTGCTTTTTCTTTCCTAATTCTTGCTATCGTCATTTCCTCTACTTCTTTCGTATGTTTGTCACACCCTTGTGACCCGCTATTTCCAGGGTGCCTTGATAGTCGAAACAGACTTTGTGGTGTAGAAACTAGAGAGGTGAGCAGAGTAAGCCCGATTCCCTGTGAGGACTTCTCTGTTGACATCCACATCTTAGCGCTCATATGATGTTATGCAGTTGCGAGCACTGTAAAACCCTCTACTGTAATAAAAATGGATTGGAAGTGAAGGGGTGGGGGGGGGGGGGTAGGTAAGAGAGGGTTAGAGTTAGAGTTAGGTCCTATCTTTTTCTGCTTCTGTGTGCTCAGCCAAAATGTATGTGATTGACATGTTTTACCACCTTTTTTCCCTTGTGTTTCCCATTTCAGTTGCTGACTTGATCTAAGTCTGATCTGAAGTGTTCGACCAAATGTGGTTGCGTCTGAAAGATGTGTCCACACTAAGCTCAGCAAGCCTCTTGAATTGATGATGTTTTCGACTTCCAATAACAAATAGTCCACTTTGATATTGTGTTACTTCTTGTTTATATGTTTTACAATGATGTTCACAGTCTTTTACAAAATCCAGTTCGTTTTGTTTAAGAGATTAACAGAATGTGTGGGATGTTGGAGTTAGGATCTATTTTATCAGGGTTGAAATATATTTATTTGTTTTAATAAACTGAATGATGTAATGAAACCAAGTTGGTTTTTTACAAGATAACTTGTGAATATTTTGGATTAAGGTATAACAACTGGTAATTTTCCTTTTTTCAGTGGTGTATTGTTTGCGACAAACATAGATTCTTAATGTTTTAGTGTTATTGATGACATTGGCTTGGACATTGGGCTGGTGTAGTGGTATTGGAAATGCAGCACACTGTGAATATAATGATGATGCTAATGTTTCTTATTCTCTGAGTAAAGTTAATTTTTATGTTAACATGATGAGTTACGTCTCTTGCTTTGATTTTGTTGCTGTCTCTTTCAGGTTTTCTACAGTGGAGTCCACTTATAACGAGTCTGGAAAAAACGAGAAATCTGTTATAAAAACACTATTCTAAAACCCCGTTTTTTTCCCTTCTTTACCTTTGAAAATAAAATACTGCTATAGCGCTATCAGACAAACATGCGAGGCGGTTATAGCGGAATATTGCTGCTGCTGTGCACAGCACATAGGCCAATTATACAATGCAAAACCTTGCCAGTCGAGAAACTTGTTGGTGATCTTGCGAAACAAAGAATGGGAGAGCCCACGTGTGTCAACATTGATGGCCGGAGGGAATGAGTGGGGAGGGTGTGGCATGCGCAGACAAGCAAAACGCATTGTGTGATAGGCCAGTGAAAGCCTAGATTAGATTATCAAAGCCTGCCATGCCTCTCACTTCTCCGATGCGGGGATGGAGAGGTCACAGCAATGTGAAGGATGGAGCGAATTGTGACGTGCGCAAGCAGACAGAATGCACCACAGGGTGAGGTGAGGTGGGGGAAACACAGCGGGCGAGTTAGCCCAGAGCCCTTTCTTTTTGATCGCCAACACCAAGCTGTCAGTCCATATATCGCTAGATCTGGCGCTAGAGAAAGAAACCTGATTCGATTTTTGATCAAGTAAGACCTAGAGGTCATGTTGAAACAAAATCAACATCAGGGGAGATAGCGAAAGGAAATAAACAGAACACCAAACTCATAGATTGAGCCTACTTTACAGTTTCCCTTGAATTCATTACTGGATCCCTTATAGCGAGAACCCCGCTATAACGGACATTTTGCTCCGGTCCCCTCCCTCTCGTTATAACAGGATTCCACTGTATTTTTCATTCTGTCCTTGTCGTATTTTTGTAGCTTTGCTCTCATAATTCTCTTTCTTTCTCTCCCTCCCTTTCTCCCTCCTTTTCTCTCTGTATCCTTCACTGTCTGTGCCCCTCTCCCTCTTTCTTTTTTACTCCATCTTTCTCCCCCCTCCCTCTCTCTTTGTATCTCCCTCCTAAGAAAGCCATTTAGATACTAATACTATATGAGGCAGATGCTTCATCGTGGGCTGGAAAGGGATACAAAACCCAGCAGATGGAGATAACTCGATTTTAAAAAATACCCTCCCTACTGGAGCATCAAAACTTCTGTATGCGATTGCAAAAAGTCAATGGTCAGTGGTACGATGATGAAATTGAATAAGTAGTAGCAATAGCAAGGGGAGCCTGCCTTGAAACATTGCCAGTAAAGTAAAGGGAAAATATAGATAAAGAAATCAGACAATAGGCGTGACAGGTAGTTGGCAATTTTTTCACACGCGCTCCCAAGTGCCATTTTCAACCCTATGATGAAAGCCCTAACTTTCAATTTCTCTTGGGGGGGGGGGGGGGGAATACCCCCCCCAGCGAGACGCTGTCCCAGGGTCGGGAGCCTGTGCAGCCCCCCGACCCACGGCACAAATTTCCTTACTTTTCAGCATCAGCTGTTGGAAGTAAAATGTACTGCGAAAGAGCCGAATGCAGGTGGTTGGCGGGTGCTCTGGTGTGGTCTGCTTCTTCTTTCCTATCAATCGTCTATCGTCCGTATCTTCCCTTCTTCTTTTTTATGTTTATTACTCTCTTGTAACACCTCTAATCTTCTGGCGCTCATATGACCTTATGCAGTTGCGAGCCCCGTAAAACCTCTACTAAAACAAACAAAAAGGCCGAATGGTTATACATGTAGGCTACTTATACAATAGACGCCAGTGGTGGGAAAAGAATGATCTTTGGTCGACTGGCAGTAACTCAGGTTTTCCTAAGTGGGCCTCAGCAAACAATATTCCATCCTTGATCCTTTCCTGTTTGCGCTCGAATTTGAGCTAAAGAAAAACTCATTAACGCAGTAATGGTAGTTAATACATTGTACAGAGAGAAAGTTGAGTGGACGGACAGAAACAGGGAAAGTTAAGAATAGGAATGATCCAGTGATCTGGCTGTTGTTTGCACTTCCCTAATTCCAAATCCAACTTGTGTGTGTACATTTGTATTTCAATGCACTTGTATGCAAAAAAAACAACAACAACCAGTTCAATGACAAAAGTAACACACACACATAAATGGCACTATAAAATATCACCAAAATTTTTTTTTATTGCAACTCATCAAATTTTGAAAATGAATCGAGTGCCAACAAATACAATTTTACTGCAGTTTATGCTTTTAACATATTATACACTTGAAATATATATAACCTTGAAGTTTTTTTTGGAAAGGAGGGGGGGGGGGGCAGATTATGGGGTACTTAGAGGGAGAGTATTGTAATTTGAATACTTATCAGGGAATACATGTAGACCGTCATTTTTTTTAGAGTTAGAGCATTGTGCAGGTTCAATAATGACTTTTGCTCATTGGACTGTCAGCGATCAAGTCACTCTTGACAAGAGTCTTGTGAGTGAAATTATTTCCCATTGCCGCGCACATAATTTTGATCATTTAGGGGTAGGGCTGCTTTTGTTCTGTCTGTCACCACTGTCAGGGTCAGGGCTAACCCGAGCTGAGTAGGATACAGAGTCCCAGTAGACAGACGGAGACACTAGTTTAAATAGAACTTTTGTCTTCTGTGTGCTATGATAAAGGCCCGAACTGTTACTGTTACACTACAAATATCATTTCTTTTGAATACTGGTTACGTGCAGTCGAAACTGTAGAAGACGGCCATCCATTGTCGCGGAGAAAGTAGCCGGCTTAGACAGTGCTGTCATAATGTTTCGACAAAATACAAAGGGTGAAAAGGGAAGTGGCCTTTTATACAGGTGGCCTTTGGAGTTTGGAGCAGGTTCGACCGAACTAACAAATGTTTTGAAGAGAAAAATTTGTGCTTGAAAGTCAATAAATGTGCAGTTATAGGACAATGTACTTTATAAAGGATCAAAACAACATTGATAATAACATTAGTTTTTTTAGGCTAATTGTTTCATGGTTGTCACTGTTTTCTCGAGCGAAACCGCGTCAATGAAGGGAGGTAAAAAATACAAACGTATACAAACAGTTAAACCTCGTTATATATATCGCAACTGTATAAGTATAATGTCATAATAAGAGCGCGAGGGACACGTTAAACATTTTCAGTTGGTAGGACATTTTTAATTTTGCCCGGGTGGCGACCGAAGCCTACTTTTGTCGATTTTGGACCACCATGGGATCTAACGTGCGCACTTTGCACACAGGACCTCCGGGATTTTTCTCCTTTATCCGAGAAGGCTAGTTAAAAATCTTACCTACCATAAGATCAGGTGTGTGGCGGACAGTGACAGACAGCAGTAAGAAGGAGCCAAGGACTCCAATGAGTAGCAGTAGAAAGGCTGCTGAAAGAGCCCAGAGGAGGGCGATGGGGGTTAAAGTGGAGACCAAAGCAGACAACAGAACAATGTTTGAGAGCAGGAAAAAATTTTGGAGCAAAACATTTTCCGTCGCTATCCCGATAGAATAAGAAATGAAGAGCTGTAGGAAAGGACAGGACAAAAGGATATACTGAATTAATTATAGAAGTAGAAATAGGACTAAGAAAGTGGGACACATCTTCAGAAAGCCCAGCAGAAACATCACAAGACAGTCACTGCAATGGAACCACAGGGAGCACGAGGCGGGGGTAGGCCACGGGAAACATGGAGGAGATGTGTGGAAAGGGGCATGAGAGAAATGAAGCTCACATGGAACGAGCTAGGAAGGATGGCCCAGGACAGAGATAAATGGAAGGAGCTTATATGTGGCCAAAACCCTGTCAGGGGTGAAAGGCATTGATTGATCCGGATTCGAACCCGGGACCTATTGAATTAGGGGCGAACACTGTTGTTACCTCTTTTTAGTAAGCCCCTCCTCCTCCCCCCTCCCCACTGGCGAGAGAGAGAGAGAGAGAGATGCCACCGATTGGATGCCATGAGAAGAGATGTGTGTACTGGCTAGTTCGCTGACGGCATGACGAAGCAAATTTAATTAGTTCAATAAGGACAGTACAACAACTCTGGTTGATAGCCGTGTAAAAATGCAGATGCTGAAATCACATGGCGTTTCCTTTCGTCCCCTCTCTCTCTCTCTCTCTCTCTCTCTCTCAGCCTCTGTATCCGTCTCTCTCTATCCATCTCTCTCTTTGTCTTTCTCTCTCTCTCTCTCTCTCTCTCTCTTTCTCTCTCTCTCTCTTTCTCTCTCTCTCTCTCTCTGCTGACTCTCTCTCTCT
>NW_004797469.1:1151364-1153576 GCF_000002075.1 Aplysia californica | reverse complement strand
TCTCTCTCTCTCTCTCTCTCTCTCTCTCTCTCTCTCTCTCTCTCTCTCTCTCTCTCTCTCTCTCCCTCTCGTTGTTTCCTCTGAAACTCCGACATACATAATGTACATTAAAACAATAAATGTGTACACATAAAAGAGAATACATTGTTGTAAGTAAGCCAGTAAAGGAAACTTGATACTTTTGTTATCAATCATCTATATCTGGGGCAATAAAACAAAAGCGTTGCGACATTCATCATCTCATTCTCCACCGTGTTATTTTCCTAGGCCGTACGTGGTCAGGAAGGATGAAAACACAGAGCACGCATTGCGCTATAATTGTACCAATCCAGCTCGCATTGGCAAAATTTCTCACATGCTTTGTTTTATTTCAAAGCAGAGAAGGCAAGACGCGAGACACTGAACCGCCCAAGCTTGTGGTACAATATTATAAATACATCTAATTTATTTTTGTTTTTGAATAGTCTTGTTCACACATGGACAAACATTCGATAATTTAGGAGGCAGGCTGAACATGCCTGAAAGGAATACAATGTAGGCCTACAACGTCCAAGCAAAAAACAAGACTGAGAAGTTTGCTAAAAGTTCTCCTCACACGAGAATCGAACTCACGTCTTCTGCGTGTGACGACGAAGCGCCTAACCAGTACACCAGAAATACTGGATTGGCGCACTATAATACTGCTATGCAAGGTAATTTAAAGTGAAAATGTTCTCTCTGTTTCCGCCATAGGCATTTCTAATACATGCTTCCAAAAGTCTTCAAACTCTCCCTTTCCTTAATTAACAGAAATCAAAGTTTGTTCTCAATTCAAATGCAAACTTATTGATGATAAACACATAATAATATGTAGGCTACATCCCTAGAGCACATTGTGAGAAGATTCTGTACAGGTTATTATATCTCAGGTTATTGATCAGCTTTATGAAGCTCTGGGCGCTTTATTAACTTTATAGTTGAAGGCGAACAAGGGAAAGGGAAGTAAAGTCACAGAAAGAATAATGTAGTGGACTACTGTATTTCTTTCCCTGCACGGCTGTGTCATCAGTGTGTGTGTGCGTGTGTGTGTGTGTGAAAACAGGTAATTTTTGTTTCTTTCTAATCATTGTTTTGCTGATTGAGAGTGACAAAGACGAAAAGGGAAAACTGTGTCGACTGCTCTTTCTGCCTAGTTCAAGTTGGAGAGTCGTCCGTTGTCAACAAGTTGACAAATCTGTGCGTTTACTCCCATGGAAATGGTGGCAACTGAGAACTGAGATGCTAGATCTAGTGAAAATACAAACATTGTAACTTTTGTGTTGCGTTCAATTTCCATAAGAACCTTGGAAAAACATCCGTGGACGCATATTCGGACAAAAACACAAAACAGCAAAGAGAAAAAGTGTGTTCATACTTATATACTAATATATATATATATATACACACACGCACACACACAAACACACGCGCGTGCGCTCGAGCCCCAATATGCACCCGGTACACAAACATGCACACGACAAAAAAAACACACACAGGAGCACGCACGCGCGCACGCACACACACACACACACACACATACACGTGCGCGCGCGCGAACACAAATTCGTCAATAATATGATAAACAACAATCACAGATGAAATAGAGGAGGAGCGATGGAGCTGTGTGGACACGGAAAATCGAAGATGCACGACTAAATTATAATCGTGTCCTGATTGTGCGGTAGGCTTCTCTTATAATTTTCATAGTCCACATCACCAACAAACCCGCTCGCCACCTGTTTCGTCGGGGTGTGGTACACTGTACTCGTACTAGGCTTATTGGCTGGCCAAGACTGTCCCCGTCGTTTCATGCAAGAAAAATTCTTAAATTGTGCAAAATGAGCCCAATAATGTGAAATTATGCGATTCTGTTAATTTTAACAAAGAATGATAAATCAGAAATTATGCAAAAATGGATCAAGTTTTGATAAATTATGCGGGGTGCATAAAACCACGGGGACAGCCAAGAACATGGAAATCTAGGAACAAATCACTCACGACATGAGATGAGCAACGTTAGAAAGAAAGGCAACTAGGCCTAACGGTTTTGTAAAATAAAATTTGTGCCTTCAGCCAAGAAAGTCTGGGACTAACAAAAGAAATGGTTCTCTTGTAAGTTTTAGTTCTTAAATAATATATAACAAATATTACGTACTGTTTACTTTAGGGCTAAAAGAAAAGACATAATTTATAA
>NW_004797469.1:1146329-1150403 GCF_000002075.1 Aplysia californica | reverse complement strand
TCCCCCACCCCACCCACAAAAATAAAACAAAATCAAAGTATCACTGACAAATCTCTCATCTCCAACTTCGCGCATGTACACGAGCAAACGAAAACAAAAACCGCCCCCAGATCATAACCGTGATCAGCGTGTACTTCACATACGTGCCTCGTACACCTGCTAAAGTCGTCGAGTTTTCCTTTCTCCAGGAGCGGCTTGCAGGTTTCTCTTCCAGTTTTCTTTGAACAGAATGTCCCACATGTTGTGTGAATGCCACGATATAATAATATAATATCACCCGACACGTATTGGTTTCCATGTTATTCAAACAGCCGGCAGCAGTGAGCGATTTTGGCACAACACAGCCGGCAAGATGATGCAGGAGCGGATAGAGCACTTCTATGACACAGTATTAATGTAGAATACATGATGTACGATGAATTTCCCCTTGACTTTGATTGCTCAGGTCCACAAATTTCTATATTTTGTTAAATGGGATAGTCCATAAGGATTCCTCTGGTAGTTTCAATAAAAGGATCTCCATTAGGCAAGGCAACAAGTGCATTGTACACTGCATTATATTAGGATCGTTTGCTAACATCATAAAAGCAAAGTGGTATCAGGGTTTTTCAACGCGGGAAATGAGGGCAGATTAGAAAAAGCAAAATACACAAGATGTCGTCCTAGAAAGACAATTGTTTAGTTTATGTGAATTGGGTAGTCCATAAGGTTGCCGTGCTGCAAGGGGAGACAACGGTTTGAGCGTTGCTGTTGTCTCACGGAATTGCAACGTATGTGAAAAAGTCGAGGGTTTTTTCTTCTTTAAAAAATATATAGATCTATTGCTTTATTTTTTTATTTTTTTTTGTTACAGTAGCAACACTGACGGCTGAGATTTTCACTTAATAAATATTGTTTTTGTGTGTCCAAGGTAGGGTGACATATCTACGTCCCAAATAATAGTTTTCAAAGAGGTAAGGCTTCGTAAATGATTGATCTCAATCCCATCGTCTATGATAGCTTGACGTACGTACGTTTTCGCGCAACAATGTCTAGAAGTATTCATAATTTAAAACAGGCGAAGCGTCAAAAGTTGGGATTTCCCCCAAAATCGTGCAATGTGCAGTTACGTCACTGTACACTTGGACAGCAGAGTTGCTTCGTAATGCTGACAGGGAACATTTTTCTACACAGACCATGTCAGAAAAAAAGTTGGTTGGCAGGTGCTCTTGTGTGGTTTGCTTCTTCTTTCCTATCAGACATCTATCGTCCTTATCTCCCCTTCTTCTTTTTTATATTTGTTACTCTCTTGTAACACTTCTAATCTTCTGGCGCTCATATGACCGTATGCAGTTGCTAGCGCCGTCAAACCTCTACTAAAATTAAACTAACAACCTGCCATTCTGATATAGCCTACTTGCCCCCGACGACATGGCATCCGTCAACTAAGATTACTCTGATTATAACATTTGCGTAGATTTCGAGTTGAGAAAGCAGTGATGTGGCGCAACACTGACGGCTGAGATTTTCACTTAAACATTTCTTACACCGTGTGCCAGGTTTCTGCCCCCCCCCCCTCTTTTGTATGACTGTTATGTCGATGCAGGAAGAGAGGGTGGGAGTAATGTGAGGTTGGATCCTTAGACAATTCATTTGATCTCAGAACAGTGCTTGTGTTTCAGCTTTAGAATAATAAATATCCCCCAATTTGAATACAGATTATAGAATGTTATGCCAAACCACGACCACCTCTCTTTCCTCAACTCCTTTCATGGGATTGTTGGAAGGCTCCACTGGTTGGTTTTACGTTACTATCTGTCTCCTTTACCTTTCCCTGCGCTAAATGCCTGTTATTATACCAATATTACTTTTCTTCACTAAAACATAAACCCTTTCCATTCAACATCTTTTTTTTCTCCAAATGCCAGATGTTAAACAGAGATCGGTTATCATGGTTTGCCACTAGTACTCTGCTTGGATACTCTAAAAGAGAAAAAGACCTCGGCCTTTCGCCATCATCTGTCTTATGTATGCTATTCTTGGTCTACCTCTGCCTCTCGTACCCTCTATTTTTCCAGTGAGAACAGGAACCATTCTACAATAAAGTAAGCGGCCAATATCTGTTACAAAGAACAGTCAATTTCAGAGCTCTAGGAGCTACAATTGTCTTTTCCAAATTTTTTGTTGTTACTAGACATCAATGACTACCCACCGCTGGTGTCCTCGCTCCCTTTTTTTTTTAACAAATAAAGGGAAAAAAACGAAATCTGCCATTCACGTTCTTACCTATTCGCTCCCCGCGTATTTTGGAGACGACCCGGATGTTGTTGGCGTCTCGCGGGAACCCGTAGGAAAGAGTGAGCAGGGTGGGCGTGTACAAGCCGATCAGACAGTCGCTTGAAGCGTAGGCTTTGTTTACACCCTGTGCCACAGCTGTATCCAGATCCTGGGATAAAGAGAAATCGGTCGATTGACTCTTCAATCAGTTTTTTTCAGTCAACCCATCATAAATTGATCAATTAATCAGAAGGTCAACTTAGCAATTAATAAATCAATCAATCTACTCAGTCAACTGCTTCCCCAGTCATCCCTTTACCTATTCAATCTGTTCACTAGTTAGTAACTCAGTCAATCAATCGATTAGTCAGCCATTGATATATTTAAATCGATTCACCATTCATTCATTTAACCATTCAATCGGTTCAGAAAGAAGTTATTTATTCACCCGTTCAATTAGTTTAACAAACGATCAATGTTTGACTTCGGTACCTGGAACACAAGAGTACACAGAATACAACAGATTTATAAGGAGGAAAATGGGAAAAATGCCGAAATCGGGGCAGAGAAAAGGCTCAGGGTGACCTTCACGGCTTCATGGCTAACAGTCCTGTCGTTCCTTTTTCACAGAGAGAACAATGACAGAGAGAGGGGGAGAGAGGGAGAGAGAGAGAGAGAGAGAGAGAGAGAGAGAGAGAGAGAGAGAGAGAGAGAGAGAGAGAGAATGAAAGAAAGAAAGAAAGAAAGGAAAGAAAGAAAGAAAGAAAGAAAGAGAGCCAAAGGAAAATAGAATGTAAGACAGAAAAAAGGGACAGAGGAATACCACACCCGTCTACAGTGCTGCTCCGCCGCCCTCTGTAGTTTGTCAATGTCCAACACCGAGTCCTCCCCCAGGACGCCCAAAGTCTTTGGCGTGAATGTGAAGGCCCCTGAGGCGTAGAAAGTTGTGCTTGGTATAGCTGGCTGGTACACAGAGCCTGGGGAAGTAGGAGTAGTTTGTCTGAGTTACGGGAGGTCCGTCGACCCATCAACTACGTGGTGTTAAAGTTTTTTTCCCCTTTTAAATGTAGAAATTCACGTTCTCCATCGACACAATATTCAGAGCCAACTCAGGACCAGAATGATACAATGTCCCAACCGAAAGACCGAGATACTCGATGAAAATTGTTCCAACACGGGAATCGAACTCAGGTCTTATACATGCAAAAGCGAAGATCCAGATCGACCAGGTGTAGTTTGCAAAAGGCTCTGTATTATAGTTTTAGTTCGATACTATTCTTAGAGAGGGAACAAAGGTCACTGTTCAAGACTGTTTCTCCGAAAATTAAAACAATGGTTTTACCCTTGGCGGCAGTGACTTCTCTAAATAATTTTATGTAGATCGCAGGTGACCCCCCTGTAAAAGAGAGGCGTTTTGAAAGATGGGCTATGTGTGAAAGGAAACAGTTCAAACATTGGGATCATGTGCATCACACACAAGCAAGGTGATTTAATACATGTACTTTAAAAATTCAGGGCTTTGGTGCCTCAAGGGTAGCAAGGCATAATGTGCGTTAGTAATGATTAGCAGTATGGCCGTTCGTAACTAATCATCCAAAACATGTTCAAATCTCGCCAAAAACATTGCATATTTGACATAAAAGCATACCTTAATAAATCAAAATAAGGCTAGAACGGGGATCTAAACAATATTCTAAACTTAATCAGCACTTTAAAAAATCTTCTTCTTCTTCTTCTTCTTCTTCTTCTTCTTCTTCTTCTTCTTCTTCTTCTTCTTCTTCTTCTTCTTCTTCTTCTTCTTCTTCTTCTTCTTCTTTA
>NW_004797469.1:1143221-1144694 GCF_000002075.1 Aplysia californica | reverse complement strand
CGTCCCCCACCAATAGAAAATCTGGGATGCAAGTGCCACTCACCAGTCAACATACACGGGTTCCAGATCTTACTGGCCCTTGGCTGGGCCGTGGCCAAGCGTTCTATCACCTGGTCACTGATGCCGTTTGAGCCAAAGTTGAAATAGCTCTGGACGTACAGCTGGTACCTCACCCCAGCCACCCTCACCTGGAGCAAGGACAAGCCAAGTCATGAAGATTAGATAGAACTGTAGCGTTACTACAAGAACAAGTAGTTCATCGGCACGTGATGCTTGCTCATGCTTCGTTGTGAGTTTGTACTTCAGTGTGTAGACTATGTAAATGTTCGTTGTCCTTAGTATTGTTAGCCTGCTGGTTTTGTGCGCTTCAGGCTAGGCCTACGCTATATTAAAACGATAAATTTGTGTGAATTGTGTGGTTATAACTTTCTGGAGATCTTACAACATTACAGAGCAATTGTTCGTTTCTTTGTTTGATGCAATATAACCTCCTAACTACTTTAACGAAGGACACCAAAGAAAAATTGAAATCAGGTTCTTCCAAATGTAGACTTCACAGTCATACCCAGGGTAAATAGGAGCTGACATGCATTTCGTGCCCGTGGTGCAAAGGTTAGACCGTCGCACACAAAAGACATGAGTTCGATTCCTGCGTGACGCAGTCTGGGATGCTGTATTCCACTCTAATGAGAAGCTTTGACAAGTACAGTCGAAGCAACCCGCCACTTAAATTATGTGAACTGGGAGATGTAAAACATTTGTCGTATCATAATCTGATTTCTCCTTTAAGCGTAATAAGGACTTTTTTCCAGAGTCACTTGAGCGCAAACAGACAGGAGAAATGAAAAACACCTTGGCATAATGTGACTAGGAAACAAGAGGTAATCCGATTGTAATTATCAATATATCTAATTGTTCACACCCCTGTCGACACGATTTGAAAATTAACACGGGGTGTCCATTACAACTGGATCGGGCCGATCGCCCGACTCGGGCGCCTCAAAAAGGCTCGATCCGCCGATCCCATCCGTAATGGGCACTCCGTATTAGGAGGCAGGTTGCTTCAACTAAGCCTGACAGACAGAGATACTCAATAAAATTTTCCCAGCTCGTGAATGAATAGAACTCAGGACTTTTGCAAACGACGACAAAACGCCTTACTGCAACACCACAGACGGTTTTGTATTCAGCGAATACAAATGCATTTCAAAATTTGGTCCGCGCATTTAAAAAAAAATCCAATCTGTATAACAAAAACACTTTCAGAAGAATAAGTATCACCTGAAGGTTTTGCTCTGCTGAGAAGGGTTTTCTTTTTAAAACTTCAAAACGTTTGGCCTATGGGATGTCGTTCGCGATGCAGGACACTAGACAATGTGTCGTATCTTTGGTAAATTTTAAGATACAGCAAGTTGATTGTACAGTAAGCTGCTCCCGCCCCCTCTCTCTCTCTCTCTCTCTCTCTCTCTCTCT
>NW_004797469.1:1134253-1143121 GCF_000002075.1 Aplysia californica | reverse complement strand
CGTGCGCACACGCACACACACACACACACACACACATACACACACACACACACACACACACACACACACACACACACACACACACACACACACAAAAATAAGACTCCCACACAACAAACAACGACAATACAAATTGACAACAGAGAATAATTAAGTGCTGACAGTCCAGAAAGAACGACACATAGAAGACAAAAGCAAGGGTTGCTCGACGCCACTCATATAATATATATTAATTTATATAAAGTGACTTCAGTACTTCGACCTTGACAACGGTTATTTGTCAGAATATATACTGCGGGGTTTTATTGTCGTTGTTTTGTTTTGTTGTTTGTTTGTTGTTTGTTGTTGTTCTTTGTTGTTTTTTGGGGGGTGTTTTTGGGGTGTTTGTTTGTTGTTAGTTTCTTTGTTAATTTTCGTGGGGTTTTTTTAAATCTTTCCCGGTTCCATTTTGAATGCTCTGTCATATATGCGATGTGATCTCACCCGAGACTAGACAATAGTTCTCCCGCCACTCATCTCTCTAGGTTCCCCTGGTGGAAATGTTCTCAGGCACGTAACAACACTAGCATGATCACAGCTCAAAGGTCAATCCCTCTTGTCTCTTGGAAGTTGTCCTTCCGCTCGCCAGGTCAGCTCTCTCTCTCTCTCTCTCTCTCTCTCTCTCTCTCTCTCTCTCTCTCTCTCTCTCTCTCTCTCTCTCTCTCTCTCTCTCTCTCTCCTCCCCCCTCCATCTCTCTCTCGCTCACCGTTTCTCAACAACGTTTAATCACATTTACTGCCTAATCGACAGAAAAAGAAACTCTCACTTGAAACTCTTCCGAGTAGAGAGGTCCAGTAGGTACAAAGGCGATCTGCGTGGAGCCCCCGCCCATCTCTAGGACTCCTGCAGACTTGGTGGGGAGACTAGAGGGACGGAGGGACGTGGGGTGGGGGGGGGGGGGGGGGGGGGGGGGGGGTGCGAGAGACAGAGAGGAAGAGGGACAAGACCAAGATGAACCGAGGAAATAATCACAGAACAAAAGGTGAATACATAGAGAATGCACATAAATGCGTGTATATTATATTCGTGTATTACTGCTCAGATTTGTTTTCGTTAAATCTATTCTTGGGTTATTTTTCTCGTTGGGATTTGTCGTGTTATGTGTGTGTTACTATTTCGGGGATGTATCGGGAAGGATAAAAAATGTCCCACTCGGATTCGAACTTCGAACTCAAGTATCATATATCAAGTTAATAGCTCACTGTTCAACAAGACTTACCCTCCATCAGGAAAAGGTTAACACAAGGTTCATCTTCAACCAAGAAAAGGAGTAACATCATCTCACCCTGGATCAAGGTAGGAGTAAAGACAAGCCTCAACTCCAGCCAAGAAAAAAAGTTAACCAGGGTTCACCCTCGCCCACCCTCTATTACGGAAAGAGTTAACCCAAGGCTCACCCTCTAGCAGGGAGGAGAATTAACACTAAGCTCACTTCTTGTGCTCAAAGAAACCGTTGAGATAGTTGACGGCGATCCAGGCGTAGACCCCCTCCTCCTCCCCGGAGATGATCTGAGCGTTATTGAGGGAGAACTGGAAGGGGCTGATGGACGTGTTCAGCAGGAGGGAGCGGACCATGGACATCAGGTGTGTGGCACTCTCGGCGCTGAAGTACCTCATACCTGGACAGAATACCGAGAAACACACATTGGTTATAATGATAACGATGATAATTAAATGGAATAATGATGATGATACTGATAGTGATAATAATCATAATAATCATATTGATAACAATAATAATTATTATTACTTTTAATAAAAATAATAATATAAATATAAAAATAGTAATAATAATATCATAAATAATAATAACAATAATGATAATGATGATAATAATAACAACAACAATAGTAATAATAATAACAACAGCAGCAACAACAGCAACAATAATAATAATAATAAATAATAATAATGATACTAATAATAGTAATAGTAATAGTAATAATAATGAGGAGGAGGAGGAGGAAGGTGGTGATAATAGTAATAATGATGATGATAATAATAATAATAATGATAATAATAATGATAACAACGCTAATATTGAGGAGGAGAAGAAGAAGAAGAAGAAGAAGAAGAAGAAGAAGAAGAAGAAGAAGAAGAAGAAAGATACTGATAAATAATAAATGAATAAATTAATTAAGTATCCCCGCTCGACAGCAAGCTCTATGCGGTTTACACTATATTATTACCCTAAAAAACACTAGGACACTAGGAAGCATACAGCGCAGACAGCTGATTAAGTGCTGAAACATTAACAAACAGACAAGATCCTATGCTGTCTATGGCCGGGTACCACTTGGGGGAAGTGAGGAAAATTCATGTAAAGTGCCGTTGCCAAAGACACTTCTTTGGGCTCGTGACAGGATTTAAACCCACTATCTAACGAGAGGTTCAACCACTCGGCCACCAATCTCGCATGCGAAAAAAACAACACGTGTTTGGGTAATTGTTGCAAATTCATAGTTTGCTGGGTATGAAAGGATCAGAAGGGTGTCGACTAAGGATTCAGTATTAGGCGGGGTCTTTTTCTTGATTTGTGACTTCATCAAAATGCATTCATGAACTTTGACGTCAAATATCGCGATAAATCAATATCAAAACAATATGACAAAGAGTGCTAGCATTTCATCGCTTTTCTTCCTCTTGGATTATGTCAATCAAAATACGAGGCCTGTCTCAGAATAAAGTTTCCCAGTCATGGTGTCCTCACATATGATTATAAATCACCTTGTATTTGGTATCAAAAGAAAGCTTATTCAAAACGTATTCAACGTAGGAACTATCAAGTTCCTGACATTTCTCCATTTGATGTACGCAGCGGTCAAAGACAGTGGTCAGTGATCGTTTGTCCAAGGTCCCGAGTGCTTTTCTCACAGCCTCTTGAATCTGGTCCTCGTCCTCAAATCGCCGACCTCGCAGCATTTATTTCACCTTGGGGAAGAGGTGGAAGTTGCACGGGGCGATATCGGACGAATAGGGCGGGTGTTCCAAGAGTTCCCACGAGTAGCCCTCAAGAAGCTCGTTCACAACTCTGGACTTGTGAACAGGCGAGTTGTCATGATGCAGGATGACGCCTTCTTCAAGCAAAGCGGGTCTTTTGTCCTGATCGCAGGTCGCAGTTTGTCTTTGAGGACGAATCTGTAATAGTCACCATTGACAGTTACGCCAGGTGGGACTAGCCAGCTCACTATGATGCCACTCATGTCGAAAAAAAACCCAATGTGCATCACCTTTCTCTTCCTGTGTTTTCTGTGTGCACTTCATCTTTCATGTCAGACCTCCCACTTTCAACCTCTCTGATCCATTTCCTTACTCTCTGATTTGATGGGACATTATTCCCTACAACTTTGTATAGATCACCATGGGTTTCAACTGCTGAAGAGTTGAAAATTTGATCACAACTCGGGCATCATAGCATGAGACGGTTGCACCAATGTTTTGCTCAGACATTTTCCTCAAATTTGCCTTGGACAACGTGCACAAGAACACCACACTTGACACGTCACTGCTCTATGACTCGTTCACCAATGCACTTGCAATTTGGAGTTGATGTTTCTTAGATATGATGTCATGACTTCACAAAATTTAGTGGCTGTTGGTTGCTTACTTTTGATTTTATGGAGGAGGGAAACTTTAATCTGAGACAGACCTCGTAGCTCACACGAGACACAAGATAACAGGAGGGCCATTTATTGGTCATTGGCTATTGTCTAGGTTTTACACCCCTTTCACCACTCTAAGCTTATTTAAGAGCCGGGACCTCCGAATTTTAAGTCCATCTCCGATAGGATCAAGCCAAATGGGTGGATAACGGTAAAACTCCCTAAAACAACCCAAGTTCAGAGCACCCCGTCGGTGATTCAAACCATGTACCAACTGAGCTAATGGTGATCCAAGGAACATTCATCGATTCGTTCGAAAAGCAAAATAAAGTCTGAAAATCATACCCGCAGTGGCGTAGAGGTAAATAGGCGAGTCCTTTTGTTTGTCCTCGGGCACCGATGCTTTGGCCTGGTCCAGTATATTGGTCAAGTAGGTCTTCAGCTCCTCTTCCGTGCCCTTGAACTCGCTGAGTCCCGGTTTGAACCTCTTACTTACCACGAGATGTACGGTAGGCGTGTGCTTGTGGGATTCAGCCTTGGACCATCTGCGAACAGGGAATGTGATTCGTTATCACATAGAATATGCCTGTCGTTTCCTTTCCATTCGTTAGTCTTAACAGCGCTTATTGTACATGTGACCCACATCCCCATCCCCTTCACCCTCCAATGTCACAAACACCCCCCCCCCTTTCTCTCTCTCTCTCTCTCTCTCTCTCTCTCTCTCTCTCTCTCTCTCTCTCTCTCTCTCTCTCTCTCTCTCTCTCTCTCTCTCTCCCTCTCGCTCGTCGCTCGCTCTCTTACTCACTTACACTTACACATAACATAAACACACAAACACACACACACACACACACACACACACACACACACACACACACACACACACACACACACACGCACACATACATACACACACACACACACACACACACACAAACACACACACACGAACACGTGCACACACATACACACACCTGTACACTTTAAGCTTGGTGCTGGTACTTCCAGCGTCCATGAGCAGGCCATAGTTGGGGCCATCAACTGAGTTTCCGGTGACGTCAAGGGTCTGAGAGAGTCCGGTCAGGGTGAAGGTCATGCACAACATGGAGACCAGACGACAAAACGGCGTCGGAATTCGCATGGTAGATGGTGAAGGTTTAATTTCGTGATGGGTGTTACTGTAATATAAAAACCTGGGCAAAGATGAAAAGAAATATCAAAATATACCTTTGTATATCATGAAATCGTGGATTGGTTTCTGTTGTTGTTGTTGTTGTTGTTGTTGTTGGTGGTGGTGGTGGTGTTATTGTTGTTGTTATTGTTGTTGTTGTTGGGGGTGGTGTTATTGTTGTTGTTGTTATTGTTGTTTTTGTTGTTGTTGTTGTTATTATTGTTATTGTTGTTGCTGCTGCTGTTATCGTTGGTATTGTTGCTGTTGTTATCATGTGGTTGTTATTGTTGTTATTATTGTAACAGTTGTAATTAGGTCTTATATGATTAAAAAACAGCGGGCCGTGATCATAGGATGCGCAAAGATGTACCTCAGAAGAACATCATGATGACGCGCGTCGCTCAAGTTTGCCACCGACTTTGCTAAGATGTTCAATAAATGGGAAAGTAAATAGAATTAAGACTTTGAATTGAGCAATAAAGAGAGAGGCATTTAGGATTTTCACGATATCGATACGTCAAATGGAGAGTAACTTGTACTTTGATTGTATTTTGACAACCGTAGACAGATAGGCTGGGTAGCTCTTCGACTGGAGTGTGTAAAATGGGGACTTAGGGATAGAGGGTGAGGTTGAAAAAACGGGAGGGGGCTATAAAAACAATAGGAAGAAGTAAATGCAATCTATGATCGTATGTTCTTTTTCACGAGCCAGGTCTGAAACAAACAACACGATTCGCCACTCATTTCTTTGCTTGAATGTTCTCAACATGTATATTATCCTGGTCCTTTCCCCTCATCCATCTGTTCAAATTCTATAAGTAAGCTATTCTTCATCTACCTACCCCTTTGCCGTCTAACTGTTATACATTAAAGGGGAAACATTTTATATTTGGCCAGACAGTACTAGTAAACAACGACTCCTGTACCTGGAATATTTTAAAAGCATCTGTGAGTGTGAAAAGTGGGATTATCATTTAAGAGCACTCACTCGCAGCTATATTCTTTCAAACATTTTTATTACAGTGCAGATAGAGCATTTAAAAGACAGTAATACAAGCAGACAAATCATCAACGATTTCATCTTCAGAAATGCATTAAGATTTGTTCTATAAGATGTTCAACAAAAGTAGCAAGCACAATGCAAAAAACGTACACAATATTATTAAGCACGCCAAAAAATATCAGCTGCTTGCTACTTACAAAATAAAACAACAACTTGCAAAATAAAATAATGTAATTTCAGCGTGATAAATAATTATTATCTCGCCAAAATCATGAGCTGAAATGATACTTCAGCTAGCCGCCAGCTTGATGCTATGACCATACGATGCCATAGCAGTGTTACAAAGGTATTTACCATTTCCTGTTTACGAGTGAAGTTTTACTCTTATGGCATCTTTGTTTCCAGTTAAATTTATGCTCGTTTCTTTCTGCTTCCATACGTTGTCTTTAACGTCTGCATTTTCTGGTCAGTTTTCTCCTGCTGATCTTTGCTGCATAATATATAATGAACTGACCAAGTTACGTACTTTCGGAATTCGAATCTGAGCGGTGTATTATTTTTTCTCGTCTTTCGTGGGACATGTTCTCTTAGCTGGGTGCAAGGCGGTTCTCTGGTAATACAAACCACTGTGTGTTTTATAAAAATGAAATAAATATATCGTAGATGTTTCACGCCCCTATCAACACAGTTTAGATAATTATAGAGGTGGGTTGCTTCGGTCCTGCCAGTGTGGGCCAACCCGCGCCGAGAGGGAAACGATGTCTCAGCAGACTGAAGGAGATTTGTAAAAATGGAAATCAAACTCACGTCTCATGCGTTTGACCGCTACACCGCGGACACCGGTACCCTGTATCTGACTGGGTGACACTTGGGTACAGAAAACTATGCTTATGACTGGTCTCAAAACGTCACTAACACGTTTTCATCCTCAGCTGGCGGGATGTGGTCCTTTTCGGCCTTGTCCAAAGTAAACTATAGCTTAACGAAACAACTCGTGTGGTTGGTTGAAGGACGCCCCAAGTAGGTCCAACTTCCTTTGTTTTCTCTTTATCTGTCATTTACACATATCATGATAATGATTAGATTATTATAGAATCCATGTCTTTTTTTTCATACCTAAAATGACCGTTGCAAAGTCGATGTGCTTCTAGCTCTTCACTCAAACATTAAATTACTTGTCCTTCAGAAAAAAAGCTTTGCTATCACTGCTATTATCCTAGAGACAGAGGTATCTATTAGGAACTCAGCCTGCCATAAATAAATAATAATAGTATAATGATGTCGTATGACAATCAATTACAAAAAATACAAAGAGGGCACGAGCAGACGGTACAGTTATGCAGGTGTAGAACGTTTTCATTTAACATTCCATGGCGTCACCTGACGTCAAATTTCGCACTATGAGAAAAGTATCAGAACCACATTCTATGACTCAAACTCACCTGTCTCTAACAGTAACTCTGAACGCACACTCTACTTTTAGTGAATGGATCATAGCCCAGGCATCGACCAAGGCATAATGGCAGAGTACAGGACATCACAGGATCGCCTGGGCTAATCAACAACCCCGGGCTCACTGCCTACTTTAGCAACCTCGCTATGGACACAGCGAATTGACGTCATCAAGAGTATGCGCTCACACGATGAGCTTAAGCTAATGCAGTTGGCAACTGCCCCCCCCCCCGCACTTCTTTTTTTTATCCTGATGACCTTGATTCGCCCTTTCCAATACTGTTCCCCCTCTCCCTTTTCCTTGTCGCTCTCAGTTTCTCTATAGACTCCAAGTTCTAAAATGTACACCTCCTCAAGAAATTAATTTCTGGAGACGTAATCGTCCTTTAAGTGGAAACGCTTTAAAGGTTACACTTTCAAAAATGACACTCTCAATGAAAATGACGTACCCAGTTATTACTCACAGTAATTCCTGGGAAAGTTTTTTAAAAAGAGTGAGATGCAGAGATGAAGATATTCCACTCCGAAAAACCAGCGGTGAGATGCAAACAATCCTTATGTAATCCTTTATGGCCAAACCTTCTGTCTGTTTTGTATGTCTCCCTTTCTTCATAGACATTCGTCAAAAGAATCTAACAATATGTTCAGCATGATATAATATTTTCAAATTGTCTGTTAGACAATACATTTCTAACATGCAAACTCAGACTCACAAATACGTTGCAGAAAAGTACAAAGTAATACGAAAGAAAAGTGTACTTCGATGCAGTAAAATCAATAAAATAGACTCGCAACTAAAAGAGCAAGAAAAGAGTGAAAGAACAGAGGATTCTACTAACTTGATTAACTTATGAAACAAACGCAGTTAGCAATATTAAGTAATCTAATCATTATGTTAATTGGCCTGGGGTTGGGGTTTTTTTCCCCGAAGCCGCAAATCCTGACAACTGGCGAATAAAAAAGTGCACTTTTCCAACAGACAAAAAACGCTAAATTACAGATGCTGAATAAGAGTTTAGAATGCACAGTTTCACCTGAAAATTCCGTGTGAGAACACAGGCGAGCGATAATTATCCGGTTTGACCTGTATATACTAGTTTATTCTGTTCCAAAACTATTCGTAACGATCATAGTGCAATTGCGTAAGACATTTTTTCAGGGTTCCTAGTTATTTGCAATTACGAGTAATTGAGACATTTTATCTTTTGCTTGAGTCATAGGATTGATATATGAAAGCACTAATTCGTTAATCCCCCCCCCCCCAAAAAAAAAAAAAACAACCCCCAACAACAAACAAATCCAACAAAAAAACAACAACAGAAAAATGACTTTGGACATAGTGTTACGTCCGTGACAAATATGCAGTTCTGTCCAGACAACCCTAGTATTTTTTCTCACGTAAGTACACTTCCCAGATGTAGTGCACTTCTGTCTAACGCTGGCTGGCTGTTGTTTCTGTTTGGTAGACTGTCAAAGGCGTCACATTAACGATATGTTCTCCATCAAGGCTTTTTCTTTGTGCTTTAGTTTAAGTTATCTAAGTTTTAAATTAAGCTGCATGGAAAAAGAAAACGTATTTTAAAGGCAATGCCTTGCCCCC
>NW_004797469.1:1133088-1134153 GCF_000002075.1 Aplysia californica | reverse complement strand
GCCCCAACCTATCTCCACACCCGTTTCTGCTTTCCTTTTAAGAATCTTTTGTTTTTTTCTTAATGTCATCAACGTTAGTCAACTGCAGTCCAGAGCAATGAAGGAAATTTTTCGGAAGGTTTGCAAACAACTCTTTCTCTCTCCGGATCATCAAACCTTAAGCAGCAAAAGTTTGTGGTATATTGCCAAGTTGAAAACGCATTGCCATGAGCAAATGTAAGCCCCGGTTGTACACCCATGCCGACATCACGTGACGAGACACATTATCGGCCCAACAGCCCACACTATATGCACTTCCAGAATCTACTCTCACTGCACATGGAAGAAATCAATTGACCAAACTCCCAGAGCCGAATATACTACCCAGGCCAGATGCGGCATAATTCTTCCGGCTGATCATTTTGGCCTTATTTTCAAAACAATCTGTGCTTCCTACCATGTGTCGAGACCATATGAGGGTCGTGGTGCGTATTGCTGCGACACACGAGGCTGGGTAGTCCTGAGTTTCCGTCAAACAAACGATCCCCACACCGCCTGTGAATGACACCCGAAACAGGGGAGAGAACTCGGCATGCTGGAGCCACCTCATTGATACGGGACACTAGGACGGCGCAGCTCTAGGCATGCCATAGAATTTGATTGGCTGATGGCAATACACTGTATTGTTGTATTGTTTGTCTGAGTAGAGTCAATTTGCCTTGTGCAGAACAGGCGTGATGGGGTCACCGGATGGGATACTGTGCTGAAATCTGATACTTTGATGTTTTGTAAAAACAGTCCCAGAAGGATAAGTCGTAATAACTCGTTATGTTGCCACAGCAAACTAGATAAATTATGACGTAATCGTTTAGATATCTTCATACCATTGCATCTAAAGTGAAGAGAGGTAAAGGTAAAATCATTGGTATGTTAAAAGTCTGCCTCTGTCTACCCCCTTCTCCCTTTCTACGTCTGCCTGTCTGTTAGTCTGTCAGTCTCTTCCTCTCTTTCTCTCTTTCTTTGTCTGTCTGTCTCTTTCTCCCTCTCTCTGACTCTGTCTGTCTGACTGTCTGTCTGTCTGTCTCC
>NW_004797469.1:1129679-1130673 GCF_000002075.1 Aplysia californica | reverse complement strand
GTGGGGGGGGGGCGAAGAAAAAATGATAACAAGGAGCCAAAAGAGCCTCGTGAAAGTAAATCTAACATACGATATTTATTTACTTGTTTAATCTAGAAATTCAGAATTCAGCAAGCAGTTCACTTTATTTGTGTACCCCATGGCAGCTTCACAACGGTTTCCGCTACTCAGCAAGTTCTGACCGAGTTTTTACGAGTAGATCACACTGATTAGTGCGAAAAGGATAAGCGTACACCGTTGGTAGCGCACTATTTGGCACCTCCGTGAGCAGAGATGTTGGCGCAATGCATAGGCTTGAATGTATACTGTCCTAGACCATTTACTGTCATGGTCGTCATTCTTCCCACACAATAAAAACTTCGCAGCGAAGCGTGAGCGCCATGATATTCTAGATTAAGGGTAAAGCACAACTCTCTCTCTCTCTCTCTCTCTCTCTCTCTCTCTCTCTCTCTCTCTCTCTCTCCACAAGAGTGCACGCCTCACTTTTCCTCACTTGCATTTCATTTAGCTCCAAAACGGAGTCAAACGGTGTGTTCCATAGTAAATGGAATTGCGTCTTCGGAAGTACACTACAAGTACAAGTATGTGGAAGTGTGTCATTGTACAGGTTTAGAAATAACAACATTAATTTAATGTACGCTGGGGGTTTTGGTCTTGTTGAAATTATTTCATGTTATTTTGCAAAGCTTTTGTGTCAATTAGCAAACATGCACGCATGTGCGTTTACTCTTTTCGCACACGCACGCCTGCTTACTAAACCCACATACGCACGTACTCACACACACACAAACACACCCTTACACCAACACACATAATAAACGTGCACACAGAGGCACATACACAGATGCATACGTTAGCTTTCATTCGTTTTCTTTTTGTCTGTTACTGTTGGAATCACATTTTTTTAAATGCACGTGATCTTTTCATCCTCTCTCTCTCTCTCTCTCTCTCTCTCTCTCTCTCTCTCTCTCTCTCTCTCTCTCTCTCTCTCTCT
>NW_004797469.1:1126990-1128023 GCF_000002075.1 Aplysia californica | reverse complement strand
TAACATTCTGAAACAAACTTCCTGGGAAGCATACAATTGTGTTCCCGTGCCTTCGTTAGTGCGGCTTTCAATGGGGAAAAAGAAGGGGGAGGGGAGAAAAGGGGAAAAGGGGGGGGGGGGGGTAGATAGGTCTAGAACAGAGGGCAAAAACAAGCCATGCTCAAGCTGAAACAGATCAAGCGGATACTTTAGTGGAAAACTTGACAAAATCTTCATTTTAAAAGCATATGTTGTGTGTATTTATTTTTTTAAGACTGCCGAAAAGAAAAACCAGCGCTGAATCAACTAAGCACACCTTGAAATTTTAACAAAGAATGATATGTCATGAGACGTGACAAGCATTCACCCCTGATGTAATAACTCAAAAATGTTTCCTTTCAGCAAGTTCTACAAACCACAACACTTCCAGTTATGAACGACAGGGTTGAAAACGGAGCAGTAACGTTTTGACTGTGAGATCCAGATTCAGATATATGTTTGACCCAGTTTTGTTTCGAAAGAAAACATACACAGAATAGGAAATAGATACGACAAGGAACACGCTGGCAGTATTTTCATTAGCAATAAAAAAAAAGAGTATCAAAACAAACGGCGCAAGAAGCACTGAAAAGCAAAACGAGGAAAACCGGGAAGTAAGGTAGAAAGAAAAGCTCTCTTCCCTCCTGGGTTTGCTGACTCTGCAAAAAGACGCAAGGTTCCTGCATGCCGTGGTAATATTAACGTGAAACGAAGATTAAGACGGTGTACTTTAAGATTTTAGAATCAAAACCATTTTAGAGTGCAAACAATGTCTGAATGTTTGAGATCGTCTGAGAAAAGATCTTAAATCGTACGTTCCACCCCTAACCTCTGCCCTCTCGTTTGTACTTTGTGAATTTTGTAAGTTTCTCTTCTTTCTTATTTATTCGAATACTTTCTTGACTTTATCCTACTTTTCTATTCGTCACCTTTTTTCCGCTTTACTTTATGTGTGCCTTTGTGTATTTGTGTGTGTATGTGAGTGCGTGTATGTGTGTATGTGTGTATATATATA
>NW_004797469.1:1124201-1126148 GCF_000002075.1 Aplysia californica | reverse complement strand
CACTTATACTAACACACACATACTTACGTACGTACATACATACATACATACGGAGAGAGAGAGAGAGAGAGAGAGAGACAGACAGACAGACAGAGAGAGAGAGACAGAGACAGAGAGAGAGAGAGAGAGAGAGAGACAGAGAGAGAGAGACAGAGAGAGGGGGGGGGAGGAAAGAATGAATAAAAGAAAAAAAGGGATAGGAAAACAAATAATGATATGATACACATGTACAGCGTTTGCATAGTGCAAATTCTCGATCAACAGCAAGCTTTATGCACTTTACAATCAAAATTCTGAAAAGTTTTACAATCTAATTGTCTCATGAGAAAACATGATAACATTCTGAAACAAACTTCCTGGGAAGCATACAATGGAAGCTATCATTTTATAGGCACTAGCTGTAACAAACTGACAAGATCTTTCGTTGTCTATGCCCTGGTACCCATTCAAATCTGAGTGATGTGAGGAGCCCTCTCAGAGACACGACAACATCGTACGGAGCTTAGCCTCGAACCTCTGATCCTCAAAGTCACAATTACAAATCCATTAGCCTAACCTCTTGACTACTGACGTCACAAGGAGAAAAAAGAGACAAAGATCAAGAGCTCAGGAAGACTGTTCTTAAAAACCTATTCAAATGAATGTCCTTTCTCGCTGAAGTCAAAACTGTGAACAGTAGTATGAACTACCATCATATTATAATATAAGACATTCGTGTAAACAATTTCAGGGCAAGACAAGACATAGGTCGACACAAAATGTAAAACTTGTAATGTCTCAGTATCCTTTTCAAACAGTGAGGAAAAAAATCGCATCTGATACCTATACTATCTTCCCCAAAACTCGATCTACCGTTCTATAAACACAACTAATAGACGGATCACAAGTATAAGAATCAGTGCCTTTTGACACAAAAAAGAAGATAATATCTCTAAATGACAAATTCTGGTGTCGTCTCATTTTGTCCCGAGACTGTTCATGTACAGACAGGGCAACTTTATTATCTATACCTATTTACATATTTATTGTCACACATTTGCAACCACTGTCCTACCTGTCCCCTTTCCTGAGTCTGCGATGTAAGCAAAACCAAATTAGTCGGCTGTGAGACAACGAAACCGGGGGTGCATTGTTTTAGCCGGGAGGTTGAAAGGTCACAGTAAAAATATAAATGTCAATTGCCGAGAGTACTTAGAGAGGTGGGAAGTGGCAACGCAAAGAGGCGACAGACTATTTATATCTTTTACACTAACGCGTGCCTAGAAGCCAGCATGTGGCCGGTAGTTGGATGCTACTGGTACTTCTCTTCTCTATTTCTGATGTTGCTGGCTGCCTGTCTTACTTTTTCTGTGACGTGACCTTGATTGTATCAGTGAACCTCTCTTTGCTTGAATATATAAACATCTAGGCTTATGATTTCAGAGTAAATCTGCCAAACTTTTACTTTAATTTGTCTATTTAAGTATAGGATCGCGCATCGACAAGATACCATTTAAATTTATTCAGTGCAAGGAAAAAGCAAGACTAACAAACAACAGAGGGGGGAAATAGAAGTATGACCCCAGACGCACCATCTAATCTCCCGTTTTTTACTTTCATAAAATCATGATTTTAAAAAACAACACTTAACAGTTTATTAATTTTTTTAATACTTAACTATACATGTTTTAACCAATCTCGACACATTTATCGTCATTTAGGAGACGAGTTTCTTCAATACTTTCCTGTCGAATCAGGTTTAGCCCAGACGGGCAAGGATTGAAGAAGCCTGTTGGAGTGAAACGTTAACGTAGCTGAGTGGGATACAGCATCCTAGCAGACAGACAGAGATATTCGTTTAAAATTATCATTCCCTCTGGCGAATATCTATCTATCTATCTGTCTATCTATCTATCTCTCTCTCTATCTATCTATCTATCTATCTATCTATCTATCTATCTATCTATC
>NW_004797469.1:1122994-1124101 GCF_000002075.1 Aplysia californica | reverse complement strand
TATCTATCTATCTATCTATCTATCTATCTATCTATCTATCTATCTATCTATCTATTTTAGACGTATGTTCTTAAACCGAGCACTGTCATGGCCACCGCTCTACGCTCTCTACAAAATCTTTGCTACGAGGCACATATGTGTTGGGCGGCGCCAATACGCCTAAATGAAGTGCAAAACATCAATCACGCTACAATCAGGTACCCCTGGCATCCCCCCCCCTTTAAAAAAATCCCCCCTACATTTGCCTCAAATTAAGTCTAATGGTACGCTCCACGATAAACCGGTATTACGTCAGAGTGCACAATCTAGGGTATCATAATATAACTCTATGGGTTTTTTTACCCCCCCCCCCCAACTCTACATCAGTCTCCATCTCTTGGATCCAAACATGGAAAGTCCTAGCTGGATATGGGTCTTAAAAGGCATAAAATCTGTCACAGGACTTATTAACTCACTATTGTACACTGATTTGAATAGATCTAATCTAGCTATAACTGCCAGCCGTCTTAAAAGCTAATATCTGTACTGGCACAGCTTATCTTTGATGCTATGTTTATGATTTTGACAAAAATCCTTGTGGAGTATCTGTGCTTTAACTTCAGTCTCCTACATAGGAACAGTGCCAAGATTAAAATGTTTTTTTTTAAATACAAAATAAAACCACACGTTCAACCCAAACTAGATAGTACAAGTTAACGTTCTTCGAAAAGACAAAAATTTGAGCAGATTTTCACCCCAACGTTCTCCATACGGTAACTTCTAGAGACGTTTTAAAAGCCAGTTTAAAATACAGGCATCCACGAGAGATCTTAAACTCTCATTAAAAAATATTTTTTTTAAACCAGAGAAGTCATTTTGTATTCTCGTTCACTGACTTCTAAATTATTTTTGAAAGCATATAAATATTTGTTCAGTTTATAACTTGAAACTAAAGTACTCGGTTTCTAAAACTGTATTCCTATATTTTTTAAAAAGTGTATACCATGTCTCTTTATTGCTTTCATAAAAGTATTGTCTTTTTTTACTCTATTTATTCATAAGCTTTTAACGTTATCTTTCATTATATTTGTTCTGTTCCTATGTCTGGATGAAAATAGTCTGTGTGTG
>NW_004797469.1:1119354-1121936 GCF_000002075.1 Aplysia californica | reverse complement strand
GGTGTGTGTGTGTGTGTGTGGAGAGAGAGAGAGAGAGAGAGAGAGAGAGAGAGAGAGAGAGAGAGAGAGAGAATGAGAGAGATTTGAATTAATGAGCACTAACGTGTTTGCCTAAATAAATAGGCCGTTATAAGTCCTTTGGTTTTCGGCTTATGTTTTGTTTTGTTCCCTTGAAGAACCCAACGCACCCGTCATAATTACTCTGCCCTTTTCTCCTTCACCGAATTCACACGGTGCTACTTTATCATTTAAAATGTTAGAACAAAGACAAACAAAAAAAGGTTTGTTAAATTCTGCGAATGACCACTTCATTCACAGAGCCTAGCCATTTTCGCCTAATTACAATGTCTCCCCTCCCCTCTCCACACCCATTCACCGCCCCACCCTACTACAAGACCCTCCCATCCCTCCCATAATAACCTCCTCCCCATGGAGTCCTACCCTCTCCCACCTCTTACCCCCCCCCTTCCATCTCGACGTGGCTAACTCCTCCCACCACTCCCACTACTTTCCTTTCTGTTTTCCGTGCATACCAACCCAACAATTGCCCTTGCCGTAGTTCATAATCATTTCATAATTGGTGCCAGTCGGTGCGCTGACGCTTTCTCTATATATTTCTGTTGTCCATTCACCCAACCTTCCTAGGCATAATACTAGTCGTTGTTAAACGGAAGTGCTCCTCCAACGAGAAAAACGGTATTTAACCCCTCCAGTGCCAATTCAAACAATGTCCAGATATATTTTGTATAGTTAGGGAGCAAGTCTGGCAATGAAAGGGTTAATGCCTTCAACGAGAGAAACGATGTTTAATGGCACAATTTCCGGGTCGGTCGCCCGTGTCTGGAAGCGGACTCTGTTATCCTCTAAAGCGGCTCCGAGAACCGACTCCAGAGGTCAAAACACCAGAAGCTTCATTTAGAACTCCTTGCACACTCACGCATCATGTGTGCATCACATGACCGACAGTCAGGGATTTAGGAAGTATGTACAACTTTTAAAAGATAAAGGTCATGTCATAATTCCATGATGTTCCGAAAGAGCGCACACACATTAACAAAATAAAAAACGGAAACAAAACAGCAATGAAATCAACAACCGAATTAAAATCCACTTGGGGAGTACGACATGGTTTCCACGAGCTTTTATATGCTGTATCTCCCAATGAAACACCTTAGGATCCTCGAGGAACAGCCAACATCGCTTTTTTCCATAAAAATACCAGACCTATATAAATATATATTGTTGGGGCACTTGCTTCAATACACAAATGATGTGCTCGATCTTCATGTAATCCACACAGTGGTTGTCAACCATCTAGCCAGGATAGGTCACTTAACAGACTAACGTCTCCAAGTAGAAGTGCCCCCCCCCCTCCCAAGTATTTTTGGCTTTCCTTTATTAGCAGATGGGGTCGGTGACACATAGCTTCAAAAATGTGTTTTCTATAAGCAAGGCGAGTGAAATAGGTGGTATTGTGTGTGTGGGGGAGGGGGGGGGGTCAAATTGCTACAAAAGCACAGAAAAGGTCAAATTGTAATAAACAGACAGATCCATTAATATTCGTACTCTCTTTTTGCATTCTAATATCATTGTGTTTACCGACTCACATTCTCATAGTTGATAATTGTCTGACACGAATAAGATCATTAATAGGGCACCTGAAAAGGGAATACGGACCCAAAGCAAAACAAAACCACGCCTCCCCCTCCCCCCCCAAAAAAACCCATATAAAATAAAGCAAATAAAATAAAACAAAATGAAACAAAAGCAGTAATGTCAATTTCTATTACCCTGTCTGATCAATAAGCTGCACACAAACCGACAGGCATTAAACACCACATGTTACAAAGACAACATTACATCCACAAAATACTCGTTATAAAAACAATAACAAAAACCCAACGCATGTGAAACAGGAAACCCTTAAAAAGAAAGCCGGAAGGCCGTGGATAAGCACCGCTGGTCTTCATTTCCACATTGGAGAGTCAAACGATGTTCCATGAGGCGAGACAGCTCTAGGTGGCCTTTACGTATACCTTTCCTAAAGCCCTGAGAAAACCTGCCTATCACTCGTTTGGGCAACACAAAATGTATATAGATTTCTAATTGTTTTGGAATATGTGTTTAATTTTGCGCAAATTATATTGTGGCTGCGAACTCTAAATATTTCTGTTGCCGCTGTGAATGATGCTTTATTCGAGGGATAATGTAAGAAAGATTAACGGGAAATTCGATCCATAAATCAGCCGATAAAAATTTCAAGGAACACATCTCTTTTCCCGTGTTCCGAGTTTGTCAACCTCCATTAGAGATTGGCAAGCCACAGAACTAGAAAAGGAACAAAAGGGTCAGAGAGTTGATTTTTGTTGTTTTGTTGTTGTTGTTTTTATGGTAAATCTCCTGTTAGGCCCCTGATGGTTGACAATCTTGACCAAAGCTCGAAAGGTAAAGGTTCGAATTCAAATTTAACAAAAGAAAAGCGCAGCTCTCTCGTATCCAAGAGAAATAGTGAATGCAAAGATGTAAAGCTCACTGCAAAAGAGTGATGGGTAAAGATACATTTTAGTCCCCTTCTCACCGTC
>NW_004797469.1:1117066-1118257 GCF_000002075.1 Aplysia californica | reverse complement strand
GAGAGAGAGATAGAGCGGAAATATCTCAAAATTATTGGTCTAAATTGAGAAAGGAAACAGGGGAAATCTGCAAAGTAAACGATAAAGAAGTACAAGCGACTCTTTCAATCACAGGGCAGCTCTTGGAATTATCCGGTAGCGCCTCGTCCTTTCTGTCTGTCAGCCCATTTATTAACCCTTTCACTCCCAAGGCGACGTTGAGCTCACCTCTCCCCACACTCCCACCCCTCCTTCTCCCTTCTGCGCCCCTTCCCTCCCACTCCCCCTCTCCCCGACCCTCCCCTCCCCCCTTCCCCCATTAATTTCTCCCATTACCCCCATCCCCTTTCTACCGTTCCCCATCCTCTTCTCCATACCCTCACCCCATTGCCCACAGTTAGCAGTACCCAAGCATCAGTCAAAACGTCATTGGCTATGGTACTACCACAGCCGTGCCCTCAAGGCGCATTGCAAATTGATAAGTTTTGCTGGCGCAAGAACTTAAATTCACCCGACTTAATAAAATATTAAAGATAACCAAATTTGTTCCTGCTTATGAATTTTGTTCACTTGCATAAACCGTGCGTAATCACAATAGGTTAATTCCAACTGACTACTTTGAGCAAAGGAACCCTAGCAAATGTTAATAGAAGACAATCTGTGCAATAATATGTAAGCATCTCGTCTGCTTTTTATTCACTGGCCTTATTTCTGCACATGTAAGTGTTGTATAAAAAAAAATCACTAAAGGTAGGTAATTAGGTTTTCAGCAAATTCGAGTGGCTGAGGAAAAAAAAAGTTTGAAAATGTGCAGGGGAAGGCAACGTTTTGTAAATGCAAAGACCTTCTCAGTGAGATCAGCTCACTGTCCCTTTCGTTGTGAGGTTGAGAGTGTTGACGGTTATTCGGCATCGTAGAAGAGGGGACAGCGATGAAACCAAACTCCTAAAAATCAAACGTAAAATAGCCAACTATGAATTATTTTTATCTCTATAAACAAAGATTTATGGAACGCATGAATGCACTTATACCGGAAGACCCTCCTCATCACTCAGTTGTCGAGCCTAACAGCGAAGGGGTTAAGCTATAGATCTGTCTGTTATTTCCTCTTTATCTATGCCCGTTTTTCTTTCTCCCTCCCTCACTCTCAGTTTCTCTCTGTCTGTCTGTCTGTCTGTCTGTCTGTCTGTCTGTCTGTCTGTCTGTCTGTCT
>NW_004797469.1:1110760-1114791 GCF_000002075.1 Aplysia californica | reverse complement strand
TAACTCAGACACATACAGTCACTTACACATACACTCAGACATACACTCAGACATACACACACATGCACACACACATACGCACTCACACACACACACACACACACACACACACACTCACTCACACACTCACACACTCACAATGCACACGCGACCGCACTGAGAGACTAAAACGCCTGTCCTTGAAAGTGGCCTGAATTAATTCTGCGAAGAGAGAATCGGGGGATGCAACTAAAAGATAGATTTTTATCTCAGAAGTAACATTGATTAATCCAAAAGACGTTGTCTCTTCTTCAAAACTTCTAAATGGACTTAACGTTGCCTTTTTTTTTGTACGTCTATAACCAGCATATATATCAGGAACAGTCTAGGCTCAGTGGGATGCAGTATCCCAGCAGACAGACGGAGATACTCGATAAGTTCCACGCTTGGAAATCAAATTCACACTTCCAACGTTCACAGTAAAGCTCCTAATCGTCCCAGCATATTAGTTGAAAAATGTAGAAGCCTTAATATTTTCAGTAAGAAAATGAAATTTTACAAGATGTGTAAACATATTTTTTTAAAAAGGGAACCTTTAAAAACTATTCCTTTGCGTTACCCAGGTATAAGGGTTCTATCCATTTAAATTCCCCACTTTAACACATAATTACACTGTTGGCAGTTATAGAAGTAAAAGTTGTACATGGAATATGGAGAGTTAAAAAAAAGAGTGCATATTCAGTAGCACCAAAGACCGTGTATACGGTAGGTCTCTGGCAGCACCTCCCCATAAGTCGGCCGTACCATTGCTATAAAATGACGCCATCCGAATGTGTGGCTTTAATTACCTCGGGACTTCTCGACGTGTCACGCACCGTTGAACACGGCGGGAACTATTCACGGTTGAAACAAGATTCAAAATTTGTTATCTCAAGCACAGAACACTTTCACTTTCGGGTAATTGTAAGTCGATGGGTGGAAATCGATTCTGGGATTACACCAGATGTCTTATCAGCAGCTGCTACGGTAGAACATATCCTCTCATTTATTTTTTAATTTTTTTTAAAGAGTGAACCCAAGTGTGAGCTTTTAACAGGTTTTCAGTTAGCTGAATATAGCTCCTAATGACCTTCTCGGCATTCTTACGTAAGCTGAAAGTATTTTTTTATTTTAAAAAACGTGTCTCATCGTATAAAACGTGGGCCTTTGCTTGCACGGTAGAAAGGTGAAGAACGGAAGATTCAAGTTCTCGGAGAACTTGGCACAAATGTCATGTACACAGCGGGCAAAAAAGAAGCAGAACGTTTGGGAGAAGTAGCAGAATTGACAGAACATTTCAAACTTTGACTATCTCAAAACGTCCTTTACAACTGATACATTAGAACAATTTCCTTAACTTCCCTGTACGAAATGTGTCTTTTCTGTTGGACACAAACAGGTAGATTGTATGGGTTGGCTGGCTGTAGATAAACGAAGAGCATTACATCTAACTGAAACGATAGATAGATAGATAGATAGATAGATAGATAGATAGATAGATAGATAGATAGATAGAATAAAAATTGTGCTGTATTCAACAAATGGCCACCGTGCCTTTTACAGTACAGAAGGAGCAAACCACATAGATCAACGAATACCTCTTTCTTAAATTCAGCGAAGATGTAAAAAGTAGCACTTTCTGAAAAGGTAACACTTTTTTTTGTTTAAGCGAAGAAACAATCTGAATGCCCAATAAACCTAATGATTAGTACTGCATCCCAAAACGTTTTACAAATCATCTGGAGCAGATTAAAATGCTCAGATGACGATTTTTCAGTTAAGTGCTGTGACCTTGCTCACTACCTGAATCATGTTTTTGCAATAGTTTAGGATAACGAGAATTCTGACAATAGAAGCAGTACACAGAGAGACGCCACACACATCTATCTTAAGATTTAAAACTCATGCTCGATTTGTATAGACAACGAGGGTACCGTATTTAAGGCTAAATTAATTGATTCACGCCCAATGTCCACTAGGGGTGGTGAAGAGGTATCGTTGTTCTCCTCTCATTCAATAGGTCCCGTGTTCGAAACCTGACAGCGACGGAAAATTTCCTTCTCTAAAATTGTCTCCTTTCACCTCCTTTCCTGCTCTCTAACTATGTTCTGCCGTCTGCTTTCGTGTCCACTGTCTGCCCTCCACTCCCCCTCCCCTTTTGCTCCTCCTCTGGACTCATGACTCTTTCTGCAGCATTCCTCTACTGCTACTCCTTGGTTCCTTCCTACTGCTGTCCTTCAGCCACACCCCTGATCGTAGAGTAGGTAAGATCTAACACCTAACTTTTTTAAATAAGGGCGAACAATTTCGGAGGTCCCGTGTGCAAACTGCGCATGTTAAAGATCTTTTTGAGGTTCTAAATCGATAAGAGTAGTCTTCGGCCGTCACCTGGGCAAATTCAAAATTAATTCCAACTAAACTAAAAATGTACAATGTGTCCTGCTCGGTCATATTACTTTATGCATTTGTGAGTGCCGTAAAACACTTACCGAAAAAAATATCCACTAGGCCACTTTTCATTGTTATTCAGCAGATTCGTAGCTGGTGTCGTCGGTGGCCTAGTGGTTAGGCTACCGGACTCGTAATCGTGAGATTGCGGGTTTGGTGGTTCGAGCCTCAGCTCGGTCCGACGTTGTGTCCTTGGGGAAGGCACTTTACACGAACTTCCCACTTGGCTCAGTCCTATCGGAGACGGACGTTAAACTACGAGGTCCCGCCCCTTAAATAACCTTATAGTGTTGACATGGGCGTTAAACCCATATCATACCATAGATTCATAGCTAGATCCCAGGCGGCATCGTGTCCTTAGATCAGACACCAGGCGGATAGGTCTATAATAACATAACGATACTTTTGTCACACCTTTGTGAGAAATGATAGAGAAATTATATTAGATTATATCTGTGCTGAGAATGCTTACTAATATATTCACAGATCTTGCTGCCGACAAACCTCAAAAGTTGTTTTCCCGTTTGTTACAAGGAAGGGGGGGGGAGGAGGGGGTGTCAGCTCACCCCAGCCGCCAGGCTCAAAACTGGATATTTGCGGAACCATACATTTTATGAAAGTTTACCATCTCCCGGTTCGAATAAATGAATCGACACTCGTCCTTTAGGTTTTTTCTTTTAATCTTTACAAGTAACAGAAATAAGGGATACATCGATAATCAATCTTTTGCCACACTTTTTTTTCGTCTCGTTTAAAGAGTGCCTGTGGATTTCACTGAAAGCTGGCAGAATTTATTAGAAGCAGTGAGGTTTCTAACATTGTGTTCAGAAAGTTTTGGGATATGTTGTTTAGTTTTGTTTCTACGCACTTCGAAATATAAAAAAACCACGGTTTGGGGTAGGTTTTTTTAAAATTTCTACTTTTAAAAGTCAAACATTTATTTTAATTTCAAGATGCAGTGTGTAAATAAAGTTCTGAATACAATGATAAGAAGTCTTATATAACCATATATTGCGCAAAAAGTAGAAGAAAACCAAATCCTTAAACATTTGAAAATTAAAATAAAGTACATGTAAACATACTATTACGGTTCGAGCATTTCTTTCGCCATTTGGCCACAAGCTGAAATTGAACAAATATAGCTACAGTCTCTTGTATATAATATGTGTGTATACTCATCCCATTCTTCGTCATAAAGCAAATATTTTCATTGTAATTTTATGAGATTTGGTATGGCCAGCATTGATGTAAGCCGTCGTGCCAAATTTCATCGTAACTGCGATGTTTGATTACAGCCATTGGCGTAACAAGTCATAAATCAAAGCGGCAGTTGCTGATCAATACAGAGCGTGACATAAACAGGAGTCTCTCCTTTGCCCTTCGATTATGCTTGGCCTGTTAGGAAACAATAATTCTTTCCATACCTTCATCCCTCCCCCTTCCTTTACTTTAATTCAAAACTGACAGGGATACACACACACACACACACACACACACACACACACACACACACACACACACACACACACACACACACACACACACACACACACACTCGAGATATA
>NW_004797469.1:1101149-1108596 GCF_000002075.1 Aplysia californica | reverse complement strand
ATGAGAGAGAGAGAGAGAGAGAGAGAGAGAGAGAAAGAGAGAGAGAAAGAGACCAAGTGATCTGCCTACATCGAGCACTCACGTGCATGGACAAGTCAACACACAGCATCGACTTACAGCCCAGCCACTGAGTGGGGAAAACCCTAAAACCTTTTTCCAATGTTCGTTTAACCAAAGTAACAGCTTCTTTATGGTCGCACTGGATATGCAGCTACGACAAGAACTCAAATCCTGACGTGTCGTTGTGTTGGAAGGGACAATTTCAAGGGAAACTCCGTAACGTGCCCAGACTGAGTCTGGTATCATATATTATTAAAAAGCAGCAGAAAAAGAAATGGGTGTCGGGTTTCTTAACGGATTCTTTTTAAAATGTATTTGCGGTATAACGTGACTCGAAGTTCGGATGTAGACATGAGATCAATTATATTTCCTGTATGTTGTCAAAACATGATAATAGATACGATATATAGTATAGTTGTGTTTTTTTCCTCGTTTTTTTCGGGGGTAGTTTTATTATTTTATTGTTAATATTTATTTTCGTTTTGTTTTTGTATTTCTCTTTTTATTGTTGGTGTCGTTGTTGTTGTGTTCTAATCGAGTATCTCTGTCTGTCTGCTTGAGTGTTTTTATCTCACTTAAGTCTGGGTAATCCACCAGATCAGTCCACATTCTATGTTATCAAAATTGGTGGGGCTATAAAACAAACGTACACAAAAGGAAGGGTATGTAGATTTGCCGTCGTTTAAAGTTTCCCTTAAATGGTTATTTTTTATTCTACTTATCCTTTCCGTTCTTGTTATTGTTTTTGCTTTTAACCTGGCCCATATTATCACCTTCCATAACCTTATCCCAGCGCAAACCTATTCTGTAGAGCTGGTTAAGCCTTTGGCTTAACTCTGAATGTATTTTCAATTGTCCAAATTAAAAGATTTCGACTCCTCGAAACAATTTGCGTTTAACATGTGTATCAAATGCCATTGCACTTGTCTGCAGAAAATCAGATGCCTACAATCAATGCAGGGACCTTAAAAATTAAACAGGTTTTTGTCCCTTGGCAAAATGCCAAACTGCACAATGATGATCAAAAGTGGTGCTTATATAAAATTGCCAGTGCTCGTTTCACATTGTATTTTTTTGAATAAAAAAAATAATTGTCGATGTTTCACGTCGTATCGATACGTTTTGCATCATTCAAGAGGCGGGCCAACACGGACTAATGTAGCTTACCAGCAGAGATGAGCATTCTCCCCTCACGAGAACAATAATAAATGGCATTTGTAGAGCGCAAAATGCCACTCAATAGCAAGCTCTGTGAGCTTTACATTGTGTATTACCCCAGAGACCTTATTCTGAAACAGACTCAATTTCCCGCGAAGCGTAAAGTCCAAGCTGCCGTTTTATAGGCGCTGATAAACTAACATACTGACAAGATCATTCGCTTTCTATGGTAGGGTACCCATTCTCACCTGGGTGAAGTGAGGAACATTTGTGTAAAATGCCTTTCCCAAGGACACAATGTTAAGCCTGAGGCTCGAACCGCCGAACCCACAACCTCACCGTTAGGAGTCCTTCATATGCCATCAAAGAGCCTAACAGCTACACCACAGACGCCGATATAATGTGTTATTGATGACCTATTGTATGTGCGTGTGCTGGACTTGCCATTGGAAAGCTTCATTATCCACGCCCCCCTCCCACCTTCCGCCCCCGAGATAAATAAAGTGGTATTTGTCTCTATCAGAATAAATTTATTGATAAAGAACCGTTAAGCAGGATTACAAGCGTTTAGTTAATTCTGTACAAGGAGTTCAAATTGATTTCACACACCGTCAGCACTTCTTTTTAGCTTCGTGGTTCCTCAAATGACTGCATTAGTGAGGAATTTCTGAAGCAAAATTTCTTCAGCAACATTTCTTGGACAGTTTTGGGTCTTTCTTTGCCCCGAGTAACGCTTCTTTTCATCTGTTTATAATAGAAACTATAAACTAAAGATCACAAAATGTCCATTCCATATACGCTTGAATTCAACAGCACCCTGTCAGAAAATGTTACAGTTTATTACGTTTGTAAAAGTGGGTTACGACTGCCACGCTATTTTCTCTCGACTAAGCATTTCGCAAAGAGGCAGCCTCCCTCCCAGAAAGACAAGACATGATATTTCCAAGGTCGCTAAAAGGGCAGTAAATGTCATCATGAAACTATAGGGCGGATCTGGGAAGGGGAGGAGGAGAGGAGGAGGAGAGGAGGAGGAGAGGAGGAGGAGAGGAATGCATGCTACACATCGTTTCTCCTAATGTAGTATTGGACGTCAGATTGTTTTGCATTTCAGCCAAAATTGTAATATACGTAGCCACAGCTACCTTCTCAATCTTAAAGCAATAAGAAAGCTGCTCACGTATCCTTGCAGTTGCACAACCCTCGTGTGCCCACTTAACGGTGGGGTCTAGATAACATCTTCTTGGAATGACCCTTGAGATTTAGAGCCTTGAAACTGTCCTTGAAGTTTCCCGATGGCTATGTCTTTATAAACGAAGAAGGAGAAATTCTCTACCGGGGTTAGCATAAAAGTGAGAAATTTTAATTCCTTATCTAAACGAAAACGCCTCCACCCAGATACGCATTTAGAAAGACAGTTTTATATTTGAAACGATGGAATTTTTGCACCACCTGAATATAAAATAATTTTCAGAGAAGTGAACTTTTGCACTGTCATGACACGCCAAAGCTGTACCTTTGAATATGAAGGCTTCGTTATCCATTCATTCTTAATGGACGCACCAGACCCATGGTTGTGTCCGATCAGCCGAAGAGTAACAGAAAACTTGAGGCTCATTTGAACCGGAACCACCATACACAAATTAGAAACACACTTCCATACTTTGCATTTTTTTGCTTACCTTATTACAGTTGTGCCTTTTTTGCCTCAAAATTGCGCGTCTTTAAGCGTTATCGAACAACCAGAACGTGCGTCCTCAAGAATATTATGTTTTTCCTTGATCGGTCGGTGTAGGACACAGCATGTCATGCCTAAGTCCTTTGTAGCGTTCACGTCTCAAGGTTAATGAGTACTGTAGAAGATACTCAAATATGTTTTTAATACTCCATTAAACGTCAAAATGAAAAGTTGGGGCTGAAACCAATTCAAATGTTCAGAATATTTGAAAAGTCAAAAATGATTTTTGCACATCGCAAAGTAACTGCGTCGGGATCAAAGTGTCATATCCAGATCACGTGTTTGTTTTGCTGTTTGTTTTTGTGTTTGTTTTTGTGTTTGTTTTTGTGTTTGTTTTTCAGTTTGTTTTTGAGTTTGTTTGTTTTTTAAATTAGGCACTGGTCATAAGACTGTGAGTTTGATTTTCAGCTCAGTACGGTCGGGACGTTGTGCAGTTGGAAAATGTGGTCTATCATGTTTGGTTGTTGGTTTGTTGTTTGTTTGTTTTTTTAGTTCTCTCATAACCAACTTTGCAAAGTACAGTAACCCTTTTTGTAAACTTAAGCAAATGTGTCTTATAAGCTGCAACGCTGCACACCCTCGAGAGGTGGGGCGGGGAGGTTGGGGGTACACTCGTGAATTAGAGTGATACTGAAGGCCAATCTGTTATTGTGAGTATGTTATTACTTGGAAAACAAGCTTCCTTGTATAGGCACCAAAATTAAGAAACATTATTGTTGTGTGCAAATATTACTCTTTAGTCTTTGTTAACCAAATATACAGGCGCGGTTCGTCCGTTGAGCACGGTCGTGCAGTGCCGCCCAAAATGTTTTAATGTTCTATGACGTAAAGCACCCACAATAATAAAATAAAAGACGCCAGAAACAAACACTAGCCAAATATTATATCAAAACAAGGCCCTCGCTGGCGCCATAACTGTCATTTCTATTCTATAGCGCCGTAAAACATCTACTATGCCATGCATAAGTTCATGAGCTGTATCTAAACATAACAGGATAGTCAACAGTGGAAACCTGACCTATAAATCGCTCTTTGGGATAACCCAAGCGATGACGACACTTGTAGAGAGTTCGACGGTACATTAATATTAATAAGACGGCACATCTCAAATGTGCTCCTGCCGAATAGCGCCGAAACATAGCCCACAGTAGGCAATCTAAAAATAAACACCATAGACAGTGCACCCAGGACGTCTTGGCAGTGCACTATTCCATGCCAAAATCATGTGGGCCCCGGAGCAATCGGAGCAATCCAGCGGAGTGCTCAAGTGAATTGTGATTGGTTCATAGTCTTGTCGCTATTTTAAGTGACTCTGTGACCGTGAACCCGAGGGAGGTGAACGTGACATACTTAAGTCGCCGTCCTATGAGTTGTGCTTTTGAACGGTTTTGTAGTGGAGTGGTGAAAGGTATTACTCGAGTGTTCAGTTCTAATGCAGGATGAATGAAATTGACGTTTAGCTAACAAACAGATTTAGTTCTAGAAGTCAAAGCCACAAGTAAAAAGAATGAAAATAAAAGTTGTTGTTTTGTTTAGAACAGGTTAAAGAAAAGCACATATTACGTCCTGGCAATCGCTATTAAGAGATGAGAATACCCAAGAAAAAGACTAAAAGCGACAATGGAAACACTCAGAAGTGCTCCACAAAATCATGTCTACTCTTTCGTAATTTTTGATAGATCATAGGGCGTAATTGATTCTTTTATTTTACTTCTTTCTCATCATAATATTTTAGGTACTCAAAACCAACAGAATAATATTGGACACAGGTTTTCCACGTGTTTATGTGTTGATCGAAAAATTAAAACGGAAAATCGTATGTCAACAGTTTTCAAGTCCGTGTCCGTGCCCCCCCCCCCCCCCCCCCCCCCCAGTGGCGACCGCATTGCAAGAAAACGCTCACAAGAGGTCAAGAGGCTGATGAACATGACTTCACAAAACGGCCTAGCGATGTCGAGGTGACTGTTTTTTTCGGTTGGTGGTTGGCGAACGACGGTCGGCGTAATTAGTATTAAACATGGGGAGTTGTATGGAATAGTTCGCAATGCTAGTTTTACCCATGTTAACTAATGCTTTTGCAGATACCTGATAGTGTTACAGTATTTTTCGAAGACATGACATGAATTTTCCCACTCTTTTTCTTTTCTTTCCAAAGGGTCACTCATTGATCATTTTTGGATAAAAGAATCTCACTCTGAGCTCGTTGTACAGTATGACCTATTGTTCTGATTTTACCAACGTTTACAGAGAAACAGAAAAGAAAGGAATCTTGTTGTTTCCTCTTTAAATCAAAGCCTGAATGGAATTAAGCAGTCTTCAGAATTCCCTACATCATTTTTCATGTGGCTGATGCATATCAAGTGCGAGCTGTTAGCTCAGATGGCATTAAGTTGGGCCATGATGCAGGTGGCCCTTGTTCGAATCCCCACTGATGCTTTCTTAAACTTAAGTTGTTTGGGGAGTTGCCAAAGCAGTCTAGCTAATCAGCTCTGCCTCTTTGGAGGTCGACACTAAATGAAATCTAGTCTCTTATATAACCTCAAGATGTCGAAACGGGCAATAAACCAATATCACAATAAAGAAGCATAATTATAAAATTTATCAAAGTCGATATATTTAGCTTTCAAAACGCACGTGACGTTTATCAAGAAGACTTTTAAAGAATAAGGATGGCCACGACATGTCAAATTTATTTACATACCGTGTAACTTGAAATTATTGGCGTTTCAAGAATTCACATTGTCACTCATTCCTCGCGTCTGAACAAATCGAAATGCACAGAAAAACAGCTGTTTGTTATTACCAGCTTTCAGCGACGATGTAATCCCTTCGTGAATAAACGAACACTGCCTATCTCTCCCTCTATCTCCCTGTCTGTGTCTCTGCGAGTCTCTATCTTCCTCTCCTTCTCTCTCTCGTACACTCTGACGCTCTCTCACTTCTCAGAGCTTGTCTCTCTCTCTCACTTTCTCTCTCTCTACTTCTCTCCCCGCTCTCTGAGCGTGTCTCTCTCGTAGATCGGGTCTGAGGTACAACTGGCAATGATCTGAGCTGAGCCACAGACAGGCAAGAGTTGCGTCCCGCTGTGCCAGGGAACTGCGGCAGACATCGCATCGTTCTCACCACAGAAGTGGGGAAAATGACAGAGGGGGACAATGCAGCATAATATACGCGGCCAGAGACTTTGTTTGACGCTGCATTATTTTTCGGAAACGTTTTCTGATTTGCCTTTTAAAAATGCTTTTTGAACAATTTTTAAAATATAATTATGTATTTATTTTTTACATTCTGTTTCATTCTATTAATTCATCTATCTATTTCCTCTTTTTTTCTCGGGGAATCTGGGTATAGATCTAGTAGTGCTATTTCTACTATGGCAATATGTTGGTAAAGTAGTTGAGGTGTAATTATTGCCGTGAACAAAACATCAAGATAACAGTAACTCTGTTGGGAGAGATATACAGTGGAGTAAACCCAGTTAGAGCACCTAGCATCTACTATCTACCCTCTTTGAGAGAAGAAGTACATGTATTTTGCCTTTTCAAATCCTACTTATTCTTTCTCTGATTTGGAAGTAAGTTCACTGGCATTTTTTAACGGAGCATAGAGTCGGTGTTATAGTTGCGCAGTTATTGCGAACATTTTCATACATGCTTAAGTTTAAAGTCCGACCGCAAGAAGTGTTCATCTTTTCCTCTTCGTTCCAGGAAGTTTGTTTCAGCCTTGTAGTCAGTCTATGGACCCAGCATTCTGCCTTTTAAATGATTTATGCTGTAGGTGAAAGACTCTCATACCTCTACAAAATAACCCATGTGTCTCACTGCATCGGCTGACATCATTGTATTGTACCGCTCGTTCTTTTCTTGTATCTATGGCACTCCCTTGGCGTTCACTACTCACTCACACGTACATGAGTACCCCCTCTTACCGCACACGCACCGTATTGCACTTATTACGTCGATGAAGATAGATCACATCATCGTTGTCAGAGTTTATAAACTTAAATCTATTTGATCCACCTTGAAAGAAAAAAAAAGAGATAAATCACGAATCATAAACTGCACAACCTTTGAGGCCTGTTTATTTACATATGTGTAACTCATAAAAAGCGAGAGTATTACTGAGCAACTTCCAGTTGGTGGCTGCGTAACCAATCATTTCATTAATGGATGTTTGCTTAACCAGGTAAATGTCAGTGGGAAAGATCAAAGCTTTACGTTGGTTATATGGCGGAACGACTTACATCAGAAGTATTCTACCGGTTCCGCTGTTTTGTTTTATTCTTGGCAGAGTGTCATGGCTACTTCTTATTACATTATATAGGCTGACGTCAGCTGGTGCTGTTGATTCACGTACTTGAGTGTAATAAGGGGTGCCCATTGGGAGATCGGGTCGGGTCGGGTCGGGTCGGAGTGCTAGCCATATTGAGGGCGCAAAGCAGCTATCGTTCCACATTTGTTTTCAGGCGACGAGTCGGGCGATCATCCCGACCAG
>NW_004797469.1:1098775-1101049 GCF_000002075.1 Aplysia californica | reverse complement strand
GACCCGACCAGACTCAACCCGATCTCATCCGCAATGGGCGCCAGGCTCCAAAATCTCGTCTTCGCTTTACTATTTAAAAAACGTATGTCATAAAATGCCCGCGGCCCCCCCCCCCCCCCCCCCCTGGTGGAGGTTTCAGCTCAGATGTCTTATCGTGTAAGCTAAAGTCATGCCCCTATGTGTTTAGGTAAACAATTTTCTTTTATGAATGACCTTGGGTTAATGGCGGTGAAAATGACCCAAGAACTGCTGTAGCCATACGGGGAGGATCTGTCCTCATGGTGGTCTGAGGTGTAGTCTGTTTTGTCTCTACAGCTGAGTTGCAAGCTTCATTGACTATCTGCAGTGTATAATAAAGGAAGCAATATAACTGAAAAGAGAGTATTGATATTTGAGGGAAAAGTGAGAGTCGATCTTGAGGACAAGTAGTTAAAAGACGACATTGAATTCTGAAATCTATTGAGAGCACAAACTGTCCGTAGAAAACAAAGCCCTCTCACCATACCATCTTGGTTTTAACGCCACGTCAAAATACGTTTGTTCTCTGTGTGGTTTGGTGTTGTAGTTAAGCGCCCCGGAAAACTTTTTGAAAAAGTCGTTTCGGGGCCAAAATTTCACTACTCGAACATCCGCTCGAGAGCTAATCTTTCACAACCCAAGAAAAAAACGGACACTTCATAGAATGTGAGTGTTACTTTAAGTCAATACGTCACTCGGGTTCCTTTATCTGTGCAGTACATCTTTGAAGTCTCAACTAGGCGAAAAAGACAGTTCTTGACAACGCCTGCGTTGTTTCAGGGTAAAGGCAAAAACTTTCAGAGGGTACACCCAGTTGAAAACCTCATCAAAACGTCGGTGTTTGTCTGTGCGCACGAATCGTGGCTGCTGTTCACTTGACTTTAAACAAGCTGTAACACATTTTGCGGGGAAAATATGATAATATGCTGACATAGATAGCCTAACGAAAATGATCCTCTGCGTTTTGCCCACGGGCTGGCTACTTTAGATTACCTCTGTGCTTCCTTTGCTCACAGTTATCATTCTCTCTCTCTCTCTCTCTTTCTCTCTCTCTCTCTCTCTCTCTCTCTCTCTCTTTCTCTCTCTCTCCACACACACACACACACACACACACACACACACACACACACACACACACACACACACACATATATATATATATATATATATATATATATATATATATATATATATATATATATATATATATATATGTACTAATATTTATTATACTATCATTATTATACTCGAGGAAAAAAGAAAGCGTGCGTACCCTAAATAGCAACAACTTAAGTAATTGAACTTCAACAGTAGCAGAATCTTGCATGCACGTAAGCTGAAGTAAGCTGTATCCGTAAGTTGCTTGAGTTTAAGCAAGAACTTTTTGTTTGTCAAGGACGATAACTATATTGTGTTACTTTCATTCAACTACATTATAATGTGGTCATTTGTACACATGTTCAGAATTTGACTTTAAGATTTACTTTCTTTAAGTCTATGTGTGTTGAAAAACATTTAATACAATGATTATTTCTGCTTTTAAAACCTGCCACACCTGTCGGAAAATGATAGAAAGCGTTAGATATGCTCCAAGCTGAAGTACACAGCGAGATGTGGCTCAAAGGCTCAATGTCCACAGAAACAGCATTGAACGTTTGTGGGTATATGCTTGGGTGTCTGGAACGACAAACGATCATCAAGAAGCGGAAGGCCTCGGATCACAACTCAGATACAAGATCGACATATCCACCCGCGGTCATCTCTAGAGCAGAGTGGGTCCTGCATAACTGCGGCATGTAATGTACCCTGGAAAAGGCTAATCTCAGCGAGAACTGACAAGTCCTAAACATCAGATGAACTTGAGCAATAGCTATAAAAAAAACTAGCCACAGATTCCCCCCGCAGTATATCCAAGCAGTATCTTTTTCCACTCGTCGACGTTGTCTGTCAGTCATCAGTGCGGCAGGTGGCTACAGGCGGTGCTCATTTTCTGAATTTGGAAACTGGGGGGCTCGACTTGAGATGGATAATATTTTGGTTAAAAAAATAAGCACTCAATGAAGATTATTTATCCTAATGACTCATTCATTGATGTGTACGTCATTCCGAAAAGAAATGGATTGTCTACGGACAATATGTTTGCTTTATATGCACACTTTTTTCCGATATTTATATATATACACATTTCACTTTTCCTCACAATCTCTCTCCACTTGCCACCCCCTCCCTCTCTCTCTCTCTCTCTCTCTCTCTCTC
>NW_004797469.1:1096891-1098675 GCF_000002075.1 Aplysia californica | reverse complement strand
AAATGGGTCCACTTCGTCCTCAAACTCTAAAGTGTTAAACGAACATTGGGTTCGCAAATCTAAACAATGCTAGCTTTTGTATCTGTAAAATATAAACAAGAGGGCAAACGCTCATCTTCACACACGCTGCCTCATGACGCCATCAAGTCTGTCTCATTTCGTCACTGATTTGTGAGCTGCAGGTAGATGCGCTACGTGCATACAGGAGTATTCATTTATCACTAACAGCAAGCTTTTGTATTGCACTTCTTCTTTTGTGTGTGTGTGTGATTTGCGGCAGCTACATGCGAGTATCTAAAAATCAGCCCCCTCCCGATCTCTGTCTTCATCTCGGTATCTCTCTCTCTCTCTCTCTCTCTCTCTCTCTCTCTCTCTCTCTCTCTCTCTCTCTCTCTCTCTTTCACTCACTCTCTTTCTCTCTCTCTTTCTTTCTTTCTCTCTCTCTCGATCTCTTCCTTTCTCTTCCTCCCTCTGTCTTGTTGAACTTCACGAACAGATATGTAAAAGATGTTATTTTGTATCTTAAGATGTTAAAACAGCTCATGGCTTTATAATTAAATCCCATTAAATTTTCCGGAAAAATTTCTTTTTTCTCCACCTCCTACTGTTGTGTTGCTTGTCTCCGTGGCTTCCGACAAAGAAATACCTTTAGTTTGACTGTTCTCGGTATGCAAAACACCCACAGTTAGTCAAATTTTTAAAACAAATAGATAAGGCCCATTGAAAAAGTATAAAAGCCGCCATGAAGAAATAATGTCAAAATGCTAAGCCTGAATTTTCAATGGGTTTATCAGAGCCGAGAAACAGAATAACTTTACTACTCTTTGAAATACTCTTTACTTCTTTTTCTCTAAAAACTCTCAGGGCGAAAACAATATGATGGTGGTGCATTGTTCTTGCCAAGCAAATTGTCTACCAAATTTAAGTTTACATTAAACTAAACAGGCTATTTCTTCGAACCAATGGTGCCATGGTATTCTTATGCATTCAATGTCCCTGCAAGCAGAAGACTTCGATGAGAACGGAACGGGGTGACTAGAGTGGGGGCTGTCTTGAGAAAGGTTAATAAAGTTGATTACGCCCAAGAGCTGTAAATGTAAGAAGAGAAAAGGACATACATTCTCAAAGACAGATTCCTTCCTCCGCATGCAGCAACGCCAACACAGATGGCAAAAATAGCTCGATAAATTTTAACAATAATTATAAATCTTTGAGAGTGTTAAAAATGTTATCCTCTCCTATTCGCATACGCCCACGTTTATAAGAGAGAAAGAAAGAGCCATGGTCCGTGTGACAGACAGACAGACAAACAGACAAACAGACAAACAGACAGACAGACAGACAGACAGACAGACAGACAGACAGACAGACAGACAGGCATGCAGGCAGGCAGGCAGGCAGAGGAGGTGGTGGAAATTAAGAAAGGGAGAGAAAGAGAAGAGCGAGGAAAAAAGGGAGAGAGAGGAGAGAGAGGAGAGAGAGGAGAGAGAGGAGAGAGGGGGAGTGTGTGTGTGTGTGAAGCAGGTAGACAGACGGGCAGACAGAGAGAGAGGTAGACAGACACACGGTCAGTCAGGCAGGCAGACAGACAGACAGACAGACAACAGTCTGATGCGTTAACACAAACAAAGTGAGATAGATAGACAGACAAACAGACACATACACAAAGACAGACAAACAGACATACAGACAGACAGGCAGACAGACAGGCTGACAGACACACGCATACACATACATACATACATACATACATACATACATACATACATACATACATACATACA
>NW_004797469.1:1085806-1095834 GCF_000002075.1 Aplysia californica | reverse complement strand
GGAGGAGGAGGAGGAGGGGGAGGAGGAGGAGAGGGCAAAGATGCATAGGGTTCTCCAGTGGTACCCTCCCACCACGCAGAGGAAGCATACTAGATTTTTTTTAAAATCTTATTAGAATGGGTGAAGGACATTAATCTAAGCTAAGGAAACTATCTCACTCCACAGCACAGAGGCCGTAACATGATTCATCCAGTCAGGTGAACCAATGTGACAAGTGGGCAACTTTCGGTAATCCATTTGTAAAACATTTCCTCCTCGTCCCCTCTCTTGTCGTTGTCTTGTTTGTTTTAGTAGAAGTTTTACGGCGCTCGCAACCGCATAAGGTCTTACAAGCGCCAGAAGATTAGAGGGGTTACAAGAGAGTAACAAACATAAAAAAGAAGAAGGGGAGATAAGGACGATAGATGTTTCATTGAAAAGAAGGAGCAAACCACACCAGAGCATCTGCCAACCATCCACTCTCGTTGTTTAATTTGGATGAAGACAAAAATAAATAAAAGCAGTAAGGATTGAATGTACTATAGGAAGCTACTCTGTCGTTTTCTACTTCGGTGGAGGACTAAAACAAGAAGTTGTGAGGAAAAAGAATAATTGTAGAAACCCACACAGGATGACGGGGAAAACGAAACTTTCAAAACAGAAACAAGGAGCACTCAGTCACTTTGATTACAGAAGTAATAGAATGTATGTACGTGATGGGAGTATGCTTCACTTGTGTGGATGTGTATATTGGGCCTGTGTGTGTTTGTGTGTTTGTCTGTTTGTTTGATTTGTGTATATGTGTGAGAGAAAGAGAGAGAGAAAAAGAGAGAGAGAGAGATAGATAGATAGAGAGAGAAAGAGAGAAAGTGAGAGAGAGAAGGAGAGAGAAGGAGAGAGAAAAAGAGGGAGTGGTGAGTGTGCGTGTGCATATGCACTTGTCTGTCATTATTTTTTCCATTTTGAATGTATGTATGTTTGTGTGTATTTGGTGAGTCTGTCGTTGATTGTTGGAGAGAGAGAGAGAGAGAGAGAGAGAGAGAGAGAGAAAGTGGGAGGGAGAGGGGGGTGGAGAGTGAGAGCAGGGGTTCAACCGTCAAAGAATAAAAACATTCACTTGGAGTCAAAGTGAAAAATGTATATCAGGACAACACAGGGGTTGTCAGGCTCGCCCTGTTGTCAAAACACTAGACGCAAATGGTCTGTGAGCAATGCCAGCTCTAAAGCATAGCTGTACCTCTCTGACAAAAAAGCACTTTCGTACCAAACTCTCAACCTCCACATTTCTGTAGAGAAAACTCTTTTAGCGGTCAGATCTTTGTGGAATTGTAAGTACCTGTATCTATTTTTTAAATTTTTTTGGTAGGTGTTTTACGGCGCTCGCAAGTGCATAAGGTCATATGAGCGCGCGGGACACACCAAACATTTTCAGTCGGTTGGAAATTTTGAATTTTGCCCGGGTGGTGGACGAAGCCTACTCTTAATGATTTTAAGACCCCCAAGGGATCTTTAACGTGCGTAACTTGCACTCCGACCTCCGAGATTTTTCGCCCTTGTCCGAGAAGGCTAGGTGTAGATCTTTCCTACCAGAAGGTCAGGGGTGTGGCTGAAAGACAGTAGTATGGAGGAGCTAAGAAGTAGCAGCAGAAAAGCTGCAGAAAGAGCCAGGAGCCCAGAGGCGGGGGCAAAGGAGGTGATGGGGTGGGGGGTAGGAAGTGGAGACGAAAGAAGACTACAGAACATTGTTAGAAAGCAGGAAAGGAAGTGAAATGATAAATTTTAGAGAAGATCCAGAAAATTATATTTCGGTCGCTACCCGGATTCGAACCCGGGACCTTTGAATAAGAGGTGAACACCTTAACCTCTAGGCCATGAGACCCCCCCCCCCCTTTCCGTATCTATAGAGGAGCCCCATGAAAAGATTAGTCTGTAGTTCTACAAAAACAGACTCATAAAGTGGTTTAGGGTTTCCAAAGTTGTACAGATAGATAGATAGATAGATAGATAGATAGATAGATAGATAGATAGATAGATAGATAGATAGATAGATAGATAGATAGATAGATAGATTTGTGTAATCGAAGCAGACTAATTATATAAATGAAGACGTAGAAGTTCCTAAACAAAAGAGCAGCACATAAATAAGAACAAGCACACACCGTAGAGAATTGTGCTGAGAGGCCGGGAACGTACAGGAAGCAAGGGCGTCTTTCGTTTCACCTGAGCTGAGCATGACATCAATTAAACCGCCTAATTAGTTCAGCACCTGGCAAACGGACGTGAAATCCCCCGCCCCCCTCATTTGCCTGTAGTGGTTACCTGTAGTTCCTATCCTAGTCTTGTTACCAGAGCCTTATAGCTGCGACCAGCAAGCAAATCTCGTCGTAATGGGCATTTGTTTATCTGTTTCAAGGGTCTCGACATAGAACGACCGTATAAATGGAAACGAGGGCCGAAGTATTGGCATTAATGGTACTTACTGACAAGAAGTAGATGTAGACTGGTTTGTCAGCGAGAATAAGGAGCAAATAAAACGATTGAGGCAAACATTTGACACTCACGTTCCTGTACTACTTTTGGCATTTATTTCTTTGAAAGATGAATCGTTTATTTTTTACAGAGAAAATGTATCTGAAACGATTATTCAAACCCTGATTTCTTTTTGTGTAAATGTACAGTATTGGGTTTTTACAAAAGGAGGGCCTATAAAAAGGGAACAATTTCGGTCGTCTTTGGGCCAATTTCAACAAAACTTGCAATAAATAAAATTCACTAATGAGAATGTCAGATTAGATTATATGAAAACATTACCAACATGCGTGTTCCAGGGGTATCAAGTTGTTAAAATGTCAACAAAAATTCATTAAAACACAAAACTTACCTTCCTAAAAGTGTTCAGCAGCATGGGTTTAAGGACGAGGCCGGTAAACAACGACCGTCACATCTGATGAATACATCACCGTGTTGAAAAACATTTGGATACGTTTTGGGAAAAGAAAGGGTTACTATGCTGTTAAGGAGGCCTTGTTCCAGAAGGATGCTGCCACACCCCCACACATCAAGAGTGGTTCTTGCATGTTTGCAAGAATATTTTGAGGAACGGCTTACAAACTACTGAAAGCTAAATAGTGAATGATCACCGCATTGCACTGACTTCAACCCAATCAATTATTTCCTTTGGGTCATTTCGACAGACAAGGGTCTAAGGCATCAACCCACAAACAATCAAACAGCTGAAACCCAATGTTAAACAAAAAGTCTGAAGAGTCTACCCCAAAACATGCCGCAGGGTTATTCAAAATTTCCTGCAGCAAATCAAGACTGTCTGGATAGAAATAGTCAACATTTGGAGCATACGATTTAAATAGCCACCAGCTTTTGCAGTCGTTCGGCAATGTCGATTTTATTTAACTGTGTTCTTCAATGCATGGAGCTGCATTATAGTTGATTTTTAAGAAATGACGCTTTGCCTTTCACTCAATTTTGATTGAAATTTGTAACTTTTTATATACATATACATGTATCTTGGACACGTTTACAACTACCATTCCACCCTCCACTCGGATTCCCTCCCTCTGTTAAAATATTGGTACATGTACACTCAGAAAAAAGTGTTGTTTTTATTGGTGGCAACTAAAAGTGCGTTGCCTCTCTTGCCAATAAATGGTTAAAAAATAGAGAGAAACGTTTTCTTGGTAAGCACTGCATGAGCGGCGGTTTTACGAAAATATACGAATGCCCCCACCCCCTTTTCCACCCATAAAATACTGTAAAATTTCAGTGATAAACCTTTTTTCATATCTCTTTTCCGATTGTGGCTCAGTAAACCATACTTGTATTCAACGTTTTGCTGATTTTATTAGCTCCCTCTGGGTTTTTTATCTGTCTAATAAAGGTGATAGTAAGCATTGCCTCTAAAATCTGGAGGTAAACTTCGAATTTCTCCGGTTGTGTTTCGTTTTGAATCTCGCTGAGATTCTCAAACTGCGGGAAACGAAAGATGGATCTATGTTTTTGAAGCACAAGAACTCAGAGTTAGGTTCATAAGGGGATGATGAAATAAGCGCTTTCGAGTACCAGCTTGTCAGCATAAAATTGCTTGTGAGCACAAAGTAAAACAGCCAACACACGCTGAAAATATCTAGTTAAAGTTCACAGTAAATGTACTTAGAAAGAACACACTTTCCTCGTACTCAATGCTCCTTAAAAACAAAACAAACAATGTTATAATAACAGACATACATTTCAGAATGTATGATGTGTTCTTTTAATCTGCTTCTCGCAGCTTTGGAGGTGAGAGTTCGCAAAAAGATGAAGAGATCAGAGAACGAATGTTCATGAGAAAGTACAGAAGTTACATCTGTATGTTTTGAGTGTGAGTTAGTTCTCAGGGTGCGGATGTATATTATTATTATTATGTTGTACATTCTTGAAGTTACGTCAATGCGTTTATTTTTTTGTGTTTTTTTGTTTAGAGTCCTCTTGATATTATTTAAGGTTGATGGGGTTTTTTCATTTAATTCTGTTGACTTATGAGATTGCTTGTGTTCGTGGCTCTGTGTTCTTAAATATGAGCATTTCAATGGGAATGTGGGCGTATGTGTGTGTATGTGTGTATACGTGTGTGTGTATTTTTGTGTGTGTTTGTGTGTGTGTGTGTGTGTGTGTGTGTGTGTGTGTGTGTGTGAGAGAGAGAGAGAGAGAGTTTGTAAGAGAGAGAGAGAGAGAGAGGGAGAGAGAGAGGGAGAGAGAGGGAGAGAGAGGGAGAGAGAGGGAGAGAGAGGGAGAGAGAGAGAGAGAGAAAGGGGGGGAAAGAAAGAGAGAGAGAAAAAGAGAGCGAGAGAGAGAGAGAGAGAGAGAGAGAGAGAGAGAGAGAGAGAGAGAGAGAGAGAAAGGGAGAGAGACGGGGGGGGGTTAAGTCTGGAGTCTCGTGGAGCCGGGTGAGGGTTAGGGGCCGGTCTCGTAACCTCCTTCTTTCCCTTTTGAACGGAGGAAATAAATAGACATTTCGGCAATTGGGAAATACAAAAACAAAATGCATTGAGACCAGCCGACAATAGAAGAGTAAGATAGATAGACGTAATCGTTTTCCTCAACGCAATATCAGAAATTAAAATGGATATAAATAAATTAGACAATTCGTCTCCAGCCTTGTAGAGCCTCTTATCGCGTACTTTGTTTAAACCCCCTCTTTCTCTTGACAGATAAGGAAGATTTATTGCCCCCTCCCTTCCTCTTGACACAAAAGAGGCAATGTTGTACTGGTTTCCAAGGAGTCAGATTATAATGAGCAAATTGAGATAAAAACAAAAACACTACAGCAAAGCAGTGGCGGTGGGTAGTGAAGGGCTCACGGGCTTGAGCCCCATCCCCACCCCCAAGTCTATCTCATGGCAAATGAAAATAACGAAACAAGCAGTTGAAACTGTTCTGATCGACCGCAATGAACACAGAGTTATCAACTTGGCGGCTTGCTCGTTTATCCAATCACTGTTGTCTCCGCTTACAACTATAGTAACCTAACAGCCAATCAAATGTCGTTAGGGCTCAGAAAGAATAAGCCGTTCCCACGCCCGTCTTTAATGAAACTCTTCTTGTAAAAAGGTAGAAGACTTTTAAAAAATAACACTGCACAGCGGGCTCACGCTCTCCCAGCCCTGACAATGGGGTGAAAGTTTACGACACACTTTCCCCCAGTGACATAGATACCAATGCGCCCATTGGGCCTTTGTTAGGCGCGTTCTATTTTCCGCAACAACACGACCCAATCCACCTCATAGACGGTGTGTGTTTTGAGTGCTGTGTGTTTGTGCCGCTGAGATTGAACAGCTATTAATTACATCAAACCACTTTTGAGGCAACGTTTTCTTCAGATAAAAACTAATTAGAGAAATTTGGAGATGAAACGGCTTCGTCCCCACCATCCAGAAGAGCTTAAATTTAACTAAGAACAAAGAGTTGGAAGACAAAGGTGACCCTTCTCGTTTAAATGGTTCTCAAAATGCCGTGGCTCGCCGTGAGTATCGAAAAATCATCACTGTTTTGTTCTTATTGCTTGCTTTTTGGTGGTAAAGAAGTGGAAGAAACCTAAGCCCCACCCAAATCTTGGTCTACCCACCGCCGCTGCTTCGTCCCCACCATCCAGAAAAATTTAACTTTGAACAAAGAGATGGCAGACAAAGGTGGCTCTTCTCGTTTGAATGATTCTCAAAATGCCGTGGCTCGCCGTGAGTATAGAAAAACCATCACTGTGTTGTTCTTATTGCTTGCTTTTTGGTGGTAAAGAAGTGGAAGAAACCTAAGCCCCACCCAAATCTAGGTTCACCCACCGCCACTGCAGCAAAGGTAGCGGAAACACACGCATGAAGAAATGTTTGATTAAACAACGAGTACACTTGGTCAACAAGTTTCTCATGAAATATAAATAGATCTAGCGTCTAGTTGTACAGAAGGTTGCGTATATTTATCAACTTGTCAACTTCATCATATTTCATAATAATGTAGTTAATTTTCTGAGGAATTGTATCAAGCTGTGCGATATTTGTAATCCGCCTTTAATTATTGAAGAGCTTCTGGGTGAATTTTCAAAATGATATAACATATTTTTATTATTTCAAGAGCGTCTTTTGTCAACCATACTTTTGAAAATGTATCTTTCCATGTAAAACAGTATTTGCCAAGACTCTGCCTTCACCCTGAAAGAGAGAGCGAGACAGACAGACAGACAGACACACACACACACACACACACACACACACACACACACACACACAGAGAGAGAGAGAGAGAGAGAGAGAGAGAGAGAGAGAGAGAGAGAGAGAGAGAGAGAGGGAGGAGGGAGGGGTGTGTGTGTGTGTTTTTGGGTGAGCGAGAGAACGAGAGCCATAATCTTTCTCGCGACTCTCTGAACCATCTGGAAACTTGCCACCAAAAAATATGGCTTCACAATATAAACATTATCCGTCCATTCACCACCCCCCCCCCCCCCCCCCCCCCCCACCTTAATCTTTTCCATAGATACAACAGCAAAAGTGAAGTGATACGAGAGTTTTTAAAGTTAACTAGATCTACGTCTGGTAAGCATTTCGAAGCTCTTCCTGAGAGGTGACATCAGTTCATTTGTTATTGTTGATCATGTTCTGTTTTGCTGACTTCGACAAGTGTCAAGTTTTCTTCCCGCATCCCATGTCACGCTTTACCTCTCAACTAATGTATTCCCCAACTATTTCTCAGCCAATCTTCAACTAATACCAATTCTTTCACCGGCGTCTGTGATGTAGCGGTTTGGCGCTTCGCCATCACAGGCAGATAAAGTGAGTTCAATTCCCATGGGGAGTGCTTTTATTCAGTATCCCCGTCTTTCTGCAGGGTTGCTATATCCCTCTCGGCCCGGTTAAACCATGGCTGTTAGTTTCGGAGCATTCCAGCTCCTAAATTACCTAAATTGTGTCAACGGGGGACGTAAAACTTTCACAATCACGTTGTTTTCCCAAATCTTTCCACCGCTAAAAGGCTGAAGAGGAAGAGGAATATGGAAAGGAAGAAGTGTTTGTACATTTTTTCCTCGAGTATTTCCATGTTTTAGATGCCGTTTACAGCGAAGAGATTCCTGCCCCACTGCTGCAGTGGTCGGGTAATAAAACTAAACACCAGGTGGAAGCTCGGGTTTGAATTCCGTAGGGGATTCAACTTTTTCCCGCTCTTCCCAAATTGATATCCAACCGGTGTCCGGGTGGTGATTATTTAATTTATTTATTTTAAAATTTTTTAAAATATTTTTTTTGGGGGGGACACTCTGTCTTTGAAATTACGATGCCTTTTTTAACTTAATCATAATTTTTCTAAAATCGAGATCTACGTTTTCGTCAGGTATGTCATATCCCTCTCAGCCGGGTTTGGCCCTGACAAAATGATTCATCATATTTGGGTGTTTCTTATACATCATATGTCAATCCCTAAAATAGTGTAGTACGAGTATTTAACTTGCAGTGATATATCACTACTGGAGGGCATTAGAGAATTGTGTTGAGTGCGCCGAAAACAGGACTGGCTTAATTTGCTGTGTACTGTGTTTTGTTTTAGTTGGACATGAGAACAAGAATATAACCACTCCTGTGTTACATAATTCTTGTTATAAGAAGTCGTAAAAATCACACCCACACATCCCTCCCATTCCCCTTTGGTACTAACTCTTTAAAGTTTGTAGTTGCAGTAACGACACTTTCATAAGATTTAATATAATAGCTACGATAAACAAATGTGTTCATTTTTATGGGTTTTGTTCATTTGCATACGCCAAGCTTAATCGCATGAGCTCAATTCTATTTCACTTCTTTTTTGCGACCGAACCCTATTTTTAGACGTGGTGCCCACCTCGGAGGGATCGGTCGATCGCCCGACTTGATCGCCTCAGAAATCTAAGCAATAATTTATAAGCATCTGGTTTACTTTTTACTAATAGCCTCATTTCTACATATTCAAATGTTGTTGTTTTTTAATCACTAACGGTAGGTAAATGCTTTTCCTTGACTTAAACCACCAAGTTCAAGTGGCTGAGGGAATTATAAAAATAATAGTTTGAGAGTGTGTAGGGCAGGGCAATGTTATCCAAACAGAAAGGTCGTCCCCGTGAGATCAGCTTGGTGTGGGATCGATTGCGTCAGTGGTCATTTGGGCTGTCGGTTGAGAGGGGACAACGAAGCTACCAAACATCTAAAATCAAAGAGAAAAGGTAGCCTTAAATGAACTTGAATGCCTGTAAACCGAGATTTATGAAAGGCAGGAATACTCTTTAACCCCAAGACCTGCTCTGTTACTCTACTCTTTGGACTGTCCGTGAAGTGATTAAAGAAAGGCGATAAGAATTGGAATTTTTGGTCATTTTTCTTGTGGGTTTTGTGTTTTGGAGCTTGTTCGTGTGTTTGTTGGGGGGGGGGGGTGTAAGAAAGATGGAAGGGCACAAAAACTAACAAACGAACGAACGATCCTAGAATCTTATTTTGTAAAGAAAGACAGATAGTTAACATTTTGACTGACAAATTAGGTCTATTGGTTTCTTGTTTTCACCAGGCTTATTAAAGAAACGTTTTATTTGGTAGCCTTTTTCCCAGCCCCCACCTCGCATTCACATTGATGGCTCAAGTACGACGCCGGCGAAATCAGACGTCAAGGCAATAACTCTCTCGTCTGATATCCTCTGCTCACACACCACCACACAACTCTCTAACAACCTGCCGACATTAGACCGTCGTCTGCGTTCTCAGACAGGCGGGACCTTTGAAGTCGTTTTATTGAGAGAATGATGCTATGGCGGTAGCGCACAACTAATTATTTATACTTTACGCTCCGTCGTAAAAGGTTAACACTTGATGTTCCATGATTTCTAGGATTCCCGGGAAAAATGCGTTGCATAGCAAGGACGACGTCATTCCTATGCCAGGAATGTTGCCTTAGATAGGCAGAATTTGCAAAACGTAGCGGTACGTCGAAATAATGTTTTTAAAACCAAACCAGGCTAGGCCAGGCGGAACCATTCAAACTTAAACTGTTTCATCATTTTGCACGCCATAAAGAGGAATCTACTCGGAGTGAGAACTTTAACAAGATTCTTAATATGTGATGGACCATTTGGAACTCTTGAAAATGGTCTCATGGTTCAATTAAGGCCCACCACTCCTCACCTTCATTGTCTACTTGTGTCCACGGGGTCGGAAAACATTTACAATCCGTAATTACAAACCATCCATTGTCGAGTGCTTTCCAACTGAATCTGGGCCAATTGGAGAGCAGCAATCACAAAGGGCAGCAAATCCGGTGAGGCTTCGCAAAATTAGACACGCTGAAGCCAAGAGAGATGCCTATTCGTGGAAATTGAGTATTAAATGCTCAAAATGTGCCAAGCTCTTCACTGCCAAATTTGGACCCATTGGCCCTAGCAGAAGCCAAGTAGCCTAATCGAAATCCTTATTTCTTCTGTATTCTCTTCTACAGATTTTTATCATCATCATCATCATCATCATCATCATCATCATCATCATCATCATCATCAT
>NW_004797469.1:1083476-1084957 GCF_000002075.1 Aplysia californica | reverse complement strand
CACACACACACACACACACGCACACACACACACACACGCAGACGCGCACACACATACACACACACACACACAAGCACCCACACTTACACACATATTTCTGCCCCTCTTTCCTCCCCCTCTACACCATCATCCATCATAAGTGTCAGGGGAATATCTTTAAGGCCATTTTGAGAATAAAGAATATATTCCAAACTAAAAGCAGAAAAGTAGTTTTCTCAAAGACTAGCTAATTCTCAACAATGTGATCATTCAGTATATAATGATCAGTTGTCCCCATTTCGGCCCCACTGTCAAAGACTGTTGCATTCAGTCGGTCTACACAAATTGCCTGTAAATGGAATTGTGTTTTACGCCTCTACAAACAGAATTCGGGCATTTGGAAGGCAGGCTTCTTCCACATGAGGCGTCATAGACTGAATATGATATAATATCTTGGCAGATAGATGGAAATATTCGGTGCAAAAAATACTCCATTTGGAATCGAACTCGCATCTTCTGCGCACAATTGAGAAAACCTTTATGGTTACACCACTGTATGACGCTGATGGCTTTCCCTGAAAACTTGCTGTGGGTAGAAAATGGTCCTGATTATGCCTGCAGCTCATAAGACTGACTTCGTTGACTGTACCTAGAAAAATACCCCACCCCCTCTCTCCCGACTCCATTTTTCATCAGATTTTTCATCAGATTCTCAACAGTAACGATTTGGAACCGTAATAAAGCTTTTTTTGCACTCAGTATCGTAAATAAGATAAAATTGCACTTTATTTAACACACAAGCTCCACGGTAGTATAAAATGTACAATTTACAACGTACAAAGCCGGGTGAAATCGGCAAGGTGAAAAAGCTAGTATGACGTGTCTGACCCCGTCTCAGTTATTTCTGTGAAGACGTAGTTGTATTAAAGTCATGTGACCGTGACGTCACACCACAGGGATGTGGTTGTACACGTAGAAGGTAGCGTCCACACTGGGCTTGAGGGCGGCCACAAAACTGTTGTCCTGTCCGTATCCATAAGAGCTGATCTCCACCGCGCCCTGAGTTGTGGGTGGGAGGATTGTGAGGACAACGTCGGGAAGTGGACATAGATTGAAAAAAGGGAGGGGGTTGTTAATTCAACAAAACATTGGCATTGTTTGTAGTATGAGACTGATGAGAATGCATTGGAAGGAATAGAAATCAAATCAGCTAGTACTTGAAGAGGTCCACGTTAGCTGCTCGCTGATAAAAAAACAGCAATTCAGAAAGAGACTGATACAGTTTCTGGGACACTTGTATGTTACGTAAGGGCCTCGATCTTCTAGCTCCAACCAGTCAAACTGAAGGCAAATCAGGCAGGGCAGACCCATATAAACTTACTTTGAAAGCCTAAACTATTGGTACAAGGGGAAAGATCAGGAGAATTTAATAACCTTCTTAGCGCATTCGACCAAATTAATAAATAGTGAACCATGATCGCCGATGTCTGTCGTAGATCTGG
>NW_004797469.1:1079477-1081393 GCF_000002075.1 Aplysia californica | reverse complement strand
CCGGGGTGTTCTCTCTGTCTGGTTTTCTTTGGCTTTCTTTGTCTTTCTTTCCTTTTTCTCCGGTATTTTTTTTTCTATCCCTTTGAAAACTGGTTAAATAATTTTGATAGCACCTTGGTTGATTGACTGAGGTATCGACTAAGTGATTACTGATCTTAATTACAAATAACAGATTTTATACAAGACGGTGTGTAGGAAGGGCGGCCTCACGTTGACGCGCACTGTCAACGAAGGGGGATAACCGGGTAAACGAATTAACAAAAACGAAAGGTAGCATCCCTTTATTGCCGAGGCCATTATGTATTACTATTAGGACTATTCAAATAGTCGCATTATTATTGTGCCGTATCTGCCTACTTCTCTATTTGCTGGAGACAAAATGAAAATTGAAATATAAACGTGTTCCATCTGAATTGATAATCGTAACTTACAGACGTTTGAAAGGATACATTAATTCTTTCTTACCAAGAAGATTCTAAGAGGGTATCTTTGTTTGTCAAAGATACACCATTTACTTTCAGTCTCAAAGATACTTTTCGCAGCCTGTTGCACAAGCTCACCGGTTCAGTGGCAGTAGTCCCATGTATGACAGTAGAGTTGTTCCCAAAGAAGTAGAAATCCTGCACCATAGAGCCATTCGAATCTGAAAATTAAGATGTAAAATGTTAATAGTAGCATGAAACTCAGGAGAATTTAATACCTTACCATAAGATCATAAGAGGCTTAAACAATTCAAACAAAAATCAATGGGAACACCTCTAGTACAGTTGGCATCATATCATGAGGCTGTATGAAGAGCAAGTTGTTGTGTTCAGAATCACCAACGAAGAATGATTAAATCTGGGTCCTTAGGTGGTTTCCATTGCCAAACTCAGGTCATATTTGACAGCAGGACGAAGTGCAAGAGATCAGCTCGGTGCAATGAGGATCGACTTCTTAATGGCCTGTTACATACACAGGCCGACCGGACAGGTTTTTGACCGTACGTAGGCAAGCCACTTGACCAGACAAAATCGAGGAAACTTGGTTTATCAGCACACGCCTCAATCGACCTGAAGAAGGCTACACCTCGCGAGCAACATATTCTACATACTAGGCCTAGTCTGGGTGAAACTTCACACACGTGTGTGCATCATGGCAGACAAAACAGTTCTGGATGATTTAGCGATTTTTGTCGTGTAAAAAAAAAACATTTTAAAAAAGAAAACAACGTCGCTTGCGGTCAAAAGATTTGTTATTGAAGAAGGTTATTGAAGAAGAATGCGCTATCACATACAAATCTGCTGAGAAAGATAAGAGCGTTTCCAGGAGATTTCAAAAACTTTATGAGAATGGACGAAGAGACATGCATGTGCATCTTTGTCTCGAGCGCGAAACGTAAAACGTGCAGGAAAGGAAAATCCTTAACTACAAAACGAAACGAAAATTTAATTAAAGAAAGAAAAAAGACAGAAGAATTAACAAGAGCAAAGCAATAAACAGAAGATTTACTAAAGCAAGGCGAGGAAGAGACAATTTAACCTAACAGGATGAAGAGAAGAATGAAGTAAAGCAGGACTTGTTACAGAAAATTTAACTTTACCAGGACACGTGACAGAAATATCTAAAGCAAAACGGAAGGAATAACTAAAGAAGAACGAGAAAAAAAAGAGGCATTTAAAGAAGAGAACAGAAGCGTTAACCATAAGCAAGAAGGCAGACAAAAGAGAAAAGAGAAAAGGGAAAAATGTAAAATCTGCTCAAGATCAAACATATAACCTAAAACTTTGAAAGATTAAAATCAAGAACTGCACCGTGTACACGAAAACAGTTTGACATCGGAACAGGAAAGGGAAACCACACAGACAGACACACAGACAGAAACACACACACACGCGCGCGCGCGCGCACACACACACACACACACACACGCACAC
>NW_004797469.1:1077610-1079293 GCF_000002075.1 Aplysia californica | reverse complement strand
ACAGACAGACAGACAGACAGACAGACAGACAGACAGACAGACAGACAGACAGACAAACAAACAGACAGCTCGGCGTGCCGTCTGCTGCGGAAAAATAGACACGCCTCCAGCAGGGGTCCACGGACCAGTCGAGGGCTGCGTCATCAACATCGTGTAACACTTCAGCCCCGCTTTTTAAGCTCTTTGGCCCCGCCCCCGTACTCGTACCTGTAAGTGTAGTTGTTCACGCTTTACACCCCCATCGACACACTTAAGAGCATTTAGGACGCGGGCTGCATAGTCCTTCGCCTATTAGGATAAACCCACACTGAGTTGGACACAGTACCCTAAAAGACAAACAGAGATACTCAATTTTTTTTTTTATAACTCCCCCCCCCCCTTAGGAATCCCACTCATTGTCTTCTGCGTGCGACGGTGCAAAGCCTGACAGCTACATTACAGACGCCGGTTTTCATATCTGGTCTCAGAATAATGCATGTCTTTGTAACCAGGCAAAATACCACTAAAGAAGACAAAGAAAGGCAGAGCACGATAAAGAGGAACATTTGCCACCACACAAATCAAGCGTAGAATCAGCTAAAGAGTCATTCAGAATGGAATAACATACGAACGGAAATTATCAAAGCAAGTGGAGAAGCGGGCAATAAATTATGTTTACCACAAGCTATAATGCACGAAAATACAGGAAAGCGGACAATGGCCTACAGACTGGAAAAGAGCAATCGTTATACCACCATTACCAAAGAATGGAGATCTCCTACTAATCTCACCCTACAGAGTAATATCGCTGATCCGTCAAGAAAAAAAAATTGCCGAAAATTAGTATGACAAGAATTGAAAATAAGTTAGGAAAAGAGATAAGAAAGACACAGGCACGATTTAGAAGGGGAAAAAACCCAGAGGAACAAAAGGTGGTACTCGCGCAGGACATATTATTATAGCCAATCTGGTCAAGGCCGTGCTCAACGGAGAGACGTCGGCTTTTCTACAAATCTGGAGGTGTTGCAGGTGAGCACCAATCAACTTGCACATGATCATTCAGAAATAACGGGAAAGTAAATTCTACTTTACGCACACGTTTTATCGACTATTCAAATGTTCTGTAAACTCTCAAAAGATATTATGACAAACTTAACAAAAATTCCACTAAGTCCTAGTACTAAATTTCGCGTGTTTGTCTTGCTTTGTTTATCTGCTTATTTTATGATAAAGCTTGCAAGGAGGATGAAAAGTTGGTAATTAGTTGTTTACAGGTCCAGAAATATAAATCAATGTGGCTTTCCAAATGTTGTCTGTAAAAGACCTCCGGAAACGTTGGAAGCATCCTCTGGTTCAGCCAGTGCCAGCATGTTAGCCGATGAGTCGCAGTGCGTTTCCATATAGTTTGGTCTACTTAGCAAACAAAAACATCGATGTCCAAATGACAGCGCATTCCAGTCCGATTGTTTCTGACTGTGTTTTGGCGACGAATGTGTCCTCTGAACAATGTATCTCGTGTCCATGGGTTCCTTGTGGAAGTGGGAGGGGGGGGATTGCATGGGTGGAGGGTGAGGGTTGGGTTTTTTCAGTCTTATAGGTTATAGTGCAAATTTCATGCGACTGGTTAATGTGCCAAAAGAGAAGCAGAAAGACAGACAGACAGACAGACAGACAGACAGACAGACAGACAGACAGACAGACAGA
>NW_004797469.1:1073868-1075617 GCF_000002075.1 Aplysia californica | reverse complement strand
ATCATCATCATCATCATCATCAACATCATCATCATCATCATCAGCCCCAGCAGCAGCAGCAGCAGCATATTATTTTTTTAATTAGTAGTTTCATGTTCATATAAAAAGAGGTCATGGTCTAGTACATACGTCTGGAGAGGAAAAAGAAATATCAGAGACATAGTCTTGTTCAGTTAGTTATATTACGTTGTGAGAAAAAAAGATCAGCTGGTACACTCTGGTATGGGCATCTGGAAAGAAAGGAAATATGTCAGACAACATCATATAGCAAATGTATGTGGAGAAAAACGGATACTTCAGCTGCCATGGTCTGGTGCACGCGTCTGGAGAGAACAAAAGACATAACTCAGATACCATCGTCAAGCAGTGCCTGTGGAGGGAAACAACGCAATGTACACATTGAATTATTATCCTGCGTGTAGCTCGGGCATTAGGGAAGTACAAATGTTTGATCAGATACAGTCTTCGTATCCCAGACCAGCTCATGTGGTTGTGCGCGTACGTTTAGGGAGGAAATAGAAATATCAAACAGTACAGCCTACCTCACGCGTCTGGGGGCGAAAAACTGATATGTAAAATTGCACAAGCCGTCTGGGGAGAGAAAAACCCAGATATGTCCAATGTTACTGTCTACTACAAGCCGTCTGGGGGAGAAAAACAGGTATGTTTAATTGTACAGTCTAATATTACAAGCGGTCTGGGAGCAAAAAACAGGCATGTCAAATTGTACAGTCTAATACTACAAGCGGTCTGGGAGCAAAAAACAGGCATGTCAGATTGTACAGTCTAATACTACAAGCGGTCTGGGAGCAAAAACCAGGCATGTCATATTGCACAGTTTGATACTACATGCGGTCTGGGAGCAAAAAACAGGTATGTCAAGTTGTACAATCTAGAACATGCGCCTGCGGAGAAACACAGATATACCAAATGCTTGGGAGAAGAATAGGAAGATCAAGAGCATAGTCTTCTAAATACGTTTGGGGATGAAAAACAATATAACAAATTATTGAAACGTTTAATACATGCGTACAGGGCGAAAATCAGAGGGGTCTTTTGATCGAGAGGTTACGGTGTTCGCCTCTCATCCAATAGATCTCAGGTTCTGAGAAGATTTGTGTCATGTTGTTTAGTCAACCAGACATCGATTATGGGTTTTCTCATTTCCCCTCCGTTCCTGCTCTCTAACAATGTTCTGTCGTCTACTTTCGTCTACACTTTCTTCCCCCACCCCTTCACCTCCTTTGTTTGTTCCTCTGGGCTCCTGACTTTCTGCAACCTTTGTACTGCTACCCCTTGGCCACATCTTACTGCTGTCTTTCAACCACACCCCTGACCTTAGGGCAGATAAGATCTAACACCAATCATTCTCAGATAAAGGCGAAAATCACGGTGGTCCTGTGTGCAAGTTGCGCATGTTAAAGATTCCTTGGTGGTCCATAACCAGTAAGAGTAGGCTTCGGCCGCCACCCGGGCAAAATTCAAAATTTCCTACCAACTGAAAATGTTAATTAATATGTTCCAAACACTCATATGACCTTATGCAGTTGCGAGCGCCGTAAAACACTTGCCAAAAAAATAAAATAACAATAATTATAAAAAGGAGAAAACCAGATGTACCGAATTATAAAATCAAGAACCTGTATCAAGACAGAAGAACGGGTGTGTTTATTAATAGCATAGTCGAGTACACGCGTCTGGGGAGAAAAAAAATGGATTAAATTAAACGATACATTCTTCTCCTATCTT
>NW_004797469.1:1071270-1073652 GCF_000002075.1 Aplysia californica | reverse complement strand
TAATAATATATATAAATATATGAATGATATAGCCTAATACATCCCATCAGGGAGAACAAAAATCTATCAAACAATGAATATCACTACTATGGAAATATACACTAGGTTCCAGCATGTTAAATGTTCACAACAGTTTCTTAAAAACAACAAGTGAGAGAGGTACAGATTATAAATTATTCTTTTCGTCAGTAATACAAACATCGTAATCCTCTACCTACAAACTGTGGACCTTCATAATATTTCATTTTTCTGGTACACATCCTGCATTTTTAGGAAAAGTTACCTTGTCGTCATACTCGTATGTTTGTAATGAAGGAAGGGCCGAGTGTTTGACTAGGGCAGGGTGAATGTGATGTGTTGACAAAGTTCCCTGTATGTCTTCTTGTGTCGCAGAAGCTGGTTGCTGTTAAACAGATTTATCCCCCCTTTTAACACTGTAGAGTTGTTGAAGAGGCAGGACCTCCGGATTGAACATCCATTTCCGATAGGACTAGGCCAATTGATTGGGGACCATTTAAAACTCCCCAAAATAGCCCAAATTCAAGAACGCTCCTTTGGGGGTCGAATAAAACCATCTGAACAGTAGACCAGCATGATATCAACTGAGCTAACGGAGTTATGGTGAAAGCGCAGTGTCAACTTTATCCGACGGAAGACGAATAAATTATCAATGTCTTACTTCATTTGACTGAAAGTTTTTAGAAAGTCAACTCGTGCCTCCAGGGTTCTAATCTGAATAAGGTAGCCCGTTCTGCCTTTTGAAGAAACATTCTCTCTCATTTAGAAATTACGGGGGAGAGGTGGGGTGGGGGTGGGGATGGGGGCATGTGGTTCGTTTTAAATCTGGCCTGTTCTTTGTATTGGTATCGAAGTAGAAAAATTGGAAAACATCACAAAAGAAGAAAAATGAATTTACCTACCGTTGTTTTTGCTGTTTCCTTCGTATTTGGGGTTGTTTTTGTTTTGTTGGGGGTTTTTTGTTTTTACTTAAACCTTTTTTCGCAAGACTTTACGATTTTTTTTAAAGCTACCATTTTCTGCTTTAAAACCAGGGAGCATGCTATGACATGGTAATATCTTGAAGTAATTCAGTATGCATATCTGTTTCTGTGTTGTAGCTCTTCGCAATTGCAAGCTTAAGACATGAGCTGGCTTCCCAAAGGGGAAGGTTGGGGGGGGGGGGGTTATTGTCCTGTATTTTTTTACGCCCGTATGATGGAATGTAGCACCGCTTCAGCCCCGGTTGATCTTGCCAGGTAAGCTTGAAGCCTACTAAATAGTATCAACAGTGTCGATGAGGGTGCAAAACATTCAATACGTTTTTGTTATTAATATGGTGTTCACAAGATCTGTAAAGGTCTTCCATAAGATCATTCAATACAAAGATTATTATCAGAGACTCTTTGATTCCCCCCAATCGTATGAAATCTATAAGCAATGTCTGTTTGATAATACAACATGACACAAATCTTCTCAGAACATTCAAATGGGTATAGAGTATGTCCCCCTCACCTCATTTTATACTATTCTTTTGACAAAATTTTGAGAGGATATTTTTTAAAGCCTGACTCACCAATGCCATTGTATCCCAAGTCTGCAGACATAAGTACAACGGCGGAGAACGAGGCCAACAGAAGTGCTGTCAGTTTGACCTCTCTGGAACACACAGCAGACATGAAGCCTCTGGCTAGATTTGTCTTTCATTTCATTAACTATCGTACGAGGTCTCAGTCATAAACAATCAATGGAAAAACTAAGGAATCTCGCAATGGATGCCACAGACATTCTCTGTTGAAACTGACTCATAACAATCATAAGAGTGAATTTTTTAAAAATTACTGCAATAGTTACAGCGATCAGAAATTATAAGCTATACTTGTGGAAACTAGTTAGGACAATACCTTTGTTTTGCTAATGATCCGTGTGGACAGGAAGCCCCAAAAAACACTTAAATCATCCTAAACTTGGACGGTCAGATTGTATCAGGTTTGACACAGAACACTTTTTTTTTGCACCCAAACACACACGTTGACTCTGTTAGGTCAAGCGGCCAGTGTTCAGACACTGCAGTAACTCATCCGCGCCTTAAGTCAGGTTCGAAAACTAACTCAAATCTCATTTATAAGCTGGACTACATGCGTAACGAAGGAGCTTTGAGGAGTTTGATTAATCATTCGTGAAGTGATTCGTCTTTTTCCATGGTCGAGCAAGTACTTTTTTCCTATTAAAGACTTTTTTCTTCTCCTATCTTCAACAGTCTTAGTGTTCTGTTGTCCTCATTAACGTCAGCATTAATCCCCATCCCCAACTCCCAAATCACCATAACCACCACAACACCCTCCACCATGCATGCACATGTACAGAGAGAGAGAGAGAGAGAGA
>NW_004797469.1:1066636-1067597 GCF_000002075.1 Aplysia californica | reverse complement strand
TCATTATAACACATTCAAATGATGCAAAGTATTTAAGAATACCAATCATATCTGAATGTGTTTCTGGGGGGAGGTTCATTAAAAGAACAGTTTGAACAGCTTTTCTCAGTCTCCCGGTGTGAGCCACAGAAGGCCTGACACTGTCAACACGTGCTGACCAACGTGTCTTAGACATACTGTGCAAAGAGCTGGGAATGTTTGCTTCAAAATTTACCACCTTTGTGGACTGGAGCTAAAAATGTTATACACCTTCTGTACAGCTTCAAAGAAAGTTATGACTGTTGAACAGCTTTCTGCAGAATGCACACCACACAAATTCAAACTATGACAGCCACAGGGAGACTATGTGGCAAGTAATCACTGTCTTAATATAGATCATGTGCACCGTTATACAGGCCACACATGTCGCTACCGTTGTCGTAGCCTTGGCCTCGGCAGTCTGTAATTGGAATGTTGTTGTTTTTTTATTCAGTGTATCAAGGATAATTTTAGCGATGTCTTCTCCTGTTTTCTAGTTACAATCTACACATTTCAGAAATCTCTACTTTGTAGACATTTGTATCACTGTCCAAGTGAACATAACGCAAAATATAAAACAGTTTGTTCGACGTGTGAAGAGTCTGGTGTTTTGCATCAACGATAGTGGAGTAATATTTCGTTCCGCTCTTTCATTCAAAATCACGTCTGTCACTTTTGATGCACAGCATTGGATGAATTCATTTTGACTTTCTGGTGATAGATAATATAGTGAACTTGTAAGCGCCTTTTTTCTTTTTGTGATTTTTCAACTTTTGTAAGATGCTGTGCAAGGAGAGGGTGGTAATGGCCAATCAATTCCAGAAGTCCAAGAAAGCACTACCAAAGTTCTGTGAAGTTGCCAGATATACAGCGGGGGCTCTCGTGGCCTAGAGTTTAAGGTGTGGGCCTCTCATTCAAAAGTCCCGGGTTCGAATCCGGGTAG
>NW_004797469.1:1061298-1062869 GCF_000002075.1 Aplysia californica | reverse complement strand
GGGTCAGTCATTATGCAGTCTTTTTCTTGTCTATGTCAAAGACCTCTTTGGTCTGCATGGAAGATTACATTGGGGCGCCACAGGTGTTTATCAGCATCACAAATACTTCTTGCACAGTTAATCAAGACCATTAATAGTAATAGTATTAAGAACCGTTTTATAATAAGAATGCTCTCGTTTTTATCTCAAGGTTCTTGGAACAAATACAAAATGTTTGGCTTGAAAACAAAGTTAAACTAGCGTGCACGGTATATAAAAGAATTGTAACTATAATTTAATTACTGTAATATAAATCGCTATCTTTATTTGATTTGACTAGACTATAAGAATTGAACTGCTTCTAACTTCATTTAAAGCGAGGAGGCTTGTTAAAGATTGCATGCTTCAACTGACAGTCATTTTATGGTTATGAGAAGGGGTATTATATACCAAGAACGGATTTTAAATGAGACAGCAGTCGTCAACCAATTTAACCCCAATTTTGGAAATGTAATGTGAGGTCCAATTGATCGTTTCGTGCTTTTCTACTACAAGTTACACTCCATAAGTATGATGCTCGTGGTTGGATATCACTTGCTTCTCTCCTTTTTTTTTCCTTTGATTTTCAAATATGTTCCTTTTGTTCCAGTATCAACAAGAAATCTATCGTTGCTTCTACGAACAAGACAATGTTTTAAGTATATTGTTTAAATTCCTTTTCTTTTATTTTTACTCTAACAGTTGTAACATAATACAGCATGTAGCAAGTCAGGTGTATCTAAACAATAATAATGATAACATGCATCCCTTGTGCACATATACTGAGTGCTGTTAGGTCAGCTCCTTCCCTTTTTGTATGGGCAGTCAAAGGCCAAAGTGATAACAGAAAGCGTGTGTGCACTTTGAAAACGCATACGTCTTGGTTCATGTCAGTTGTCTATAAACAAATAGGATTGTATCTTCATATCCTAGACTGTTCACTTTGACATATTTCGGATTCACTGTAGAGTGCACCATTTGACTCTAGAATCAAATGAAGGCCAAGGGGTGGGAGTGAGGTTGGGAGGAGGTTGCTTGCTTTCTGCTGTTTTGCCCTTCATTTAGACGCCCATGGTGCGCATTAGCGCAGCGAAGTTTTATAGAGAGCAGAAAGCGGCGGCCATGGCAGTGCATGATCTAGGAGAGTATATTTGAGGTCTGTGGGTGTGTCGAAACAGTGCCACGTGTAGTATTTCTACAACTCATCGGAGGAAGAGGAAGTCTGTGATTGAGTAACCGTCTGTGACACTGTGACGTACTGGTTTGTGCGCGTCATAGTTTGATGAACTCCGTCACTGGTTACAGACAGAGCTCCGGGCGAGTGACGAAGAAGGTTACAAAATCCAGGATGTGGGACATGGTCAGGGGTCAGGGGTCACAGATGTCCCTCAACAAAACAAGGAATTGACTTAATTTCTATTCCTCTGAATGGACAATGAACCACAGTCAGCCAGTGTATTTGAGTTCTTATACTCTTGTGTGTGTGTGTATGTGTGTGTGTGTGTGTGTGTGTATGTGTGTGTGTATGTATATGTGTGCATGTGTGTGTGGGG
>NW_004797469.1:1056088-1061026 GCF_000002075.1 Aplysia californica | reverse complement strand
CAAAAAAAAATAAAGATTTAAAATTCACATTCTTTAGAAGTTATTTTGGGGAGGAACTAAAGGATTCAGTAAGGCTTCCCCTACCCTACCCAACCCAGCAAATCCCAAGGTAGTGATGCTGCTGGAAGGGCTCCCAGATGAGGAGAGTAATTAGTAAGCAAGTTGGAGGTGGTCGCAGAGAGTAGAAGAGAACCCTGGTGGCACCGAATACCCCAAACGCTCAAAGAATGGACCATCTTATTGATAGGAGACGCGCAAAAGCCTACCAAATTACCCATCGTCTTTTGTTTTGTCAGTGAATGACAAAGACTGGCAGAGAAACTAACAATCCGATAGTAAATAGGCAACATGATTTTATTATTGATAGCCACAGTAATTTCCTCAATATGTCAAGACGTACTCTGTGCGAAGAAATGGGAGCAAAAGGAATGACTTTGCCAACACTCATTGGATTTAATTAGGATTAGAAGACAACTGAATGCAGAAGCGAATGCAGGTAAAACGAGAGGATCAAGAGCTAAATGCATTGGAGCAGTACAGGATAACAGCTAAGGATATTAAAAGACAAAGAGGAATTCATAAACAGGCTGGCAGAGAAGGCAGAGGAAGCAGCGGTAGGAGGGCACATGCGAATCCTTTACCAGACAACAAAGACTCTTGCTAGAAAATATGGGAAACCTGAAGTACCTGTAAAGGACCAAGAGGGGAAAACCATTTTTGGAAAGGAAGCTCAGTCGAAAAGATGGGTAGAGTATTTCAACAGCCTCCTGAACAGACCACCACCGAGTAACCCACGTAACATCCTGCCAGCAAGAAATGAGTTACCAATCTGCTGTGATGGTCCTTCAAAACAAGAGATTCTGGATGCCATTAAGAAGGTCAACAAAGGTAAAGCGACCGGTCTTGATCAGATTCCATCTGAGGACCTAAAAACAAATGCCAATGTGACGGCAGTCCTCTTTCTCCCACTGTTTACCAGGATCTGGAATTAGAGCAAGTTCCCAAATGACTGGACAGAAGGACACCTGGTGAAGCTTCCTAAAAAGGGGGATCTCATCAACTGCAGCAACTACAGAGGGATCACTCTTCTTTCAATACCAGGTAAGGTGTTCAACAGAATCATTCGAAAGAAAATCAAGACTGCAAAGGACCCAAGACCACGGGATGAACAGTGTAGTTTTCGGAAAAATCGCTCTACCACCGACAAGATTGCCACGCGGAAGATCATTGTGGAACAGTCCCTGGAGAGGAACTCCAAACTGATCGTCAACTTCCTTGACTATGAGAAGGCCTTTGACCGTATAGAACGAGTAGCACTATGGAAGATACTGAGGCATCATGAAATTCCACAGAAGATGGTTAACCTCATCAAGAGCATATATGAAGGGACAAGTTGCAGAGTTGTACATGATGGACAGCTCACTGATGGCTTTGACATCAAGACTAAAACTTGTGTGAGACAGGGATGTTTACTTTCACCTTTCCTCGTCATATTGGCTGTCGATCGGTTGATGAAGGAAACCACTAGAGAACATAGAAATGGTATGCTGTAGACCCCACGGACACAGTTGGACGATCTGGATTTTGCAAACCACTGTGCATTGCTGTTGCACACCCAGGAATAGATGCAAGAAAAAACTTCAGTATTTAAAAACCTATCAGAGTCTGTTGGATTGAAGATCCACCCGGTAAGTCAAAGGTCCTAAGGACAGATGCACAACAAAAGGAGCAGGTCAAAATCGAAGGAAATGCACAAGAAGACGTTGAATCCTTCTGCTATCCTGGGAGTCTAATTGACAGAGAGGGAGGAACAGGTGCTGTAATAAAGTCCCGCACAGGCTGCTTTCATATCTTTGAATAGGATTTGGAAGACCAGGGATATCTCACTTTGAACAAAGTTGAGGGTTTTCAATTTCAATGTGAGTCCTCTTGTATGGAAGTGAGATATGGAACACATCTCAGACTTGTATAGAGAGGATCCAGGCTTTCTTGAACAAGTGTCTGAGAAAGTTACTGAGGACCAAATGGGACAGACAGGGTCATCAACGAGGAATTGTTAAGGAAAACAAGACAGATCCCTGTCAGAGATGAGGTAGGGGGAAGGCGGTGGCGATTGATTGGACATACTCTCATGAAGTCAGGCAGCTGCATAACAAAGAAATTGTTGGATTGGAATCCACAAGGTAAACGTTCAAGAGGAAGACCCCATGGAACCTGGAGAAGAATCACACAAATTGATGTACAGAAAAGTGGGAAGACATAGAAAAACATCAAGAGGCTAGCCCGGACAGAAAAGGAGGAAAGTGTTCGTTCGTGGTCTATACCCTGGTGCTGAGTGAGAAAGGCAATGGTGATGATGATGATGACAGTAATTTCCTGAAAAAGAAAGAAACAGCTCAATAAGAGTTTCAAAAGCCTGTGTGTATTCAACTGTGTTGTCAGTTTGATAGTGTTTGAGGTGTGAAATCTGCAGCTTGCACTGTATGCTTCCGCGGAAGCCGAGTATGTTTCTGGGTGTTCTCAGAGGGTCTGATGGGGTAATAATAGTTGTAAAGCGCATAGAGCGTGCTCTTGAGCATGGATATGCGCTATATAAATGCAATTATCATTATTAATATTATTATTATTATTATTATTATTATTATTATTATTATTATTATTATTATTATTATTATTATTATTATTATCATTATTATTATTATTATTATTATTCTACCCTTCTATACAGTTGTGAATACTAGACAATGACCAAAGATAGCAAAAATAAACTTGAGCCAACAAAAATAATGTGTTTTATTAACCCCTACAATGCTACGGCGACGTACGTAGGATCAATGTCTCTGGTTGGACTAAACGAAATTGCCAACTACGTTACACCCCTTATATAATACCCATCTCCCCCTCCACTCACCTGTCTCTCCTCATCCCTCTCCCCCACAACAACCGATCCTCCAAATCTTCACCCACTCCCCTGAACCACTTCCCCTCCCCCAATCCCCCCAATTCCCTCAATCCCCAGCCTCTTTACCCCACCCTAACCCTCCTCCCCATTTCCCAACCCCTTTACCCTTCCCCGGGTCCTCCCCTTCACCCCCCCCCTTTACTCCACCCTAACCCTCCCCCATTTCCCAACTCCTGTACCCCACGCTAACCCTCCCCCTAATCCTCCCCTAACCTCATCCCACCGGTAGACAATCTACGCAATAATGTGTTAGCATCTGATCTAGTTTTTATTTATTGGCCACATTTCTGCACATTTAGATGTCTTTTAAAAATTACTAAAGGCAGGTAATTAGATTTTCTCGACTTAATCCAGCACGTTCGAGTGGTTGAGGAAAAAAACAGTTTGGGAGTTTGCAGGGGAGGGCAAAGTTTAATAAACACAAAGATCGTCTCAGCGAGATCAGCTCACTGTTCCTTTCCTTGGGGGTTTAAAAGTGTTGACAGTTGGCCGTCAGTGAAAAGGGGACAACGACAATACCAAACTCCAAAGATCAAATGAAAAAGTAGCCTTAAATGGATGATGAACATAGATTTATGAAACGAAGGAATGCATTATTACTCGAAGACTTGCTTAATCACTGAATTTTCGGGCCTTGCAGTGAAAGGGTTAACAGATTGTTCAGAATTTTAATGAAAAAAAAAGAAAGCAAATGAGGTAGTGCCAAATAACCTCAAGATTACACCTCTTACTAATAAAAACAATAAGGAAAAGGCAAATGCAGTGTCTGGGACATTTGAATAGACATAAAAGCCTTGATCATCTTGCATTTGTTAAATATAGACGGCAAAGAGACAGAAGTATCACAAGAACAACTTACATAGAGCATTTGAACAGATGTCATGGGGAAAGACCAGAAAAATAATAGCTTTTTAGAGCATCCGATCAGAGAGATGAATGGCAAACAATGATCGCCGATGTTTGTCTCAGATTTTAAGATCTAACATTCCATGATCATAATGAGGATGACAGATTGTTCGGATCAGTTATGAATCAGGACCTTTGAATTTCAATCCATCTCTAATAGCGCAAAAAGTAGGCCTTTTCTAACATTCTAGAAATCAACTAGATTCGATATTATTAATTACCCTCACCATTCTCACTCTCCCTCGGAATTGTGCTTACGAATTGCAGGCATTGTATTTTCCACAATGACTGTTTGTTTGTCTTGCGTGTTCGTTTTATCAAGTTTCTGTGACGCTTCAGGCGACAGAGAGTTTTGAACAAGACCACAAAGTGTCTTTCAAGTTCTGCAGGGGCAATGATTGCCAATAATAGATCTACTGGCTGTCTTGCTGACATCACAACATTACTCATAACAAACGCAATCCGTCTTTATGCTTGTTCTGGTAAACGGCATTTAATGAAGGAGTTCACAATGCGCGTATAACATCATCATACTGTTAATTATCATATTCACACAACGAAGGGAAGACACCGGTTTTTGTGGTGCTATGGTTAGCCTCTTTGTCCTTTCACGTTGAATGCATGAGTTCCAAGTCGTTTTATAAGTGTCTTTGTCTGTAAGCTAGAATTCTGTAACTACTGGTCCAAGATTAACCCTGGAATCCAGGGTCGAAACAACCCGCTAGTTAACCGCCATCATCATCATCATCATCATCATCATCATCGTCATCATCATCATCATCATCATCATCATCATCATCATCATCATCATCATCATCATCATCATCATCATCGGAAACAGCAATAACAACTACAGGGAGAGGCTGACTATCAGTAGAGAGAGGAGACACAAAATTCAACCACCCCAACCACGACATTTCAGTGACCCCACTGCAAGCAACATTCATTCTACGTCCAAGATGGGATTGCACAGCCACATGCGCTTCCACAGGATTCCATCGTCATATCCATCATCATCATCATCATCATCATCATCATCATCATCATCATCATCATCATCATCATCATCA
>NW_004797469.1:1051726-1054504 GCF_000002075.1 Aplysia californica | reverse complement strand
CCCCCCCACCCCACCCCCTTTTCTCTTACTCTTTTGTCTCTTTTCTCTCTCTCAAACTCACACTGACTGAATCTTTCAATAAAAATCGACTTTACTCAAACTGATAAATACAAGGTTTCTCATTTCCAACAGCGCCTTCCACCTTCCACCTTCCAACAACAAACTGGCAATCATAATATGATGAGACCGCCTTGCGGATTCACGAGCAAATGAAAACCGTCCATCACGAGCTCTCATCCAATCAGCGTCGTCGATCCCGGTAAAAGGTTCGGCGGGAAGGGACAATACTCTCCCCCGGAGCGGCCAGACGAGGGGGATATGGCCGTAAATTGTTGTGTTGGTGATTCCTCCACCCAGACCACAAGCATTGACCATCTCCGTGGTCTGTGGTCTCTTCCATTACCTCATGTATGTGTGTTATTACTTGTGAGGATGGGCGTATACAGAGAGAGAGGGGGGGGGAGAGAGAGAGAGAGAGAGAGAGAGAGAGAGAGAGAGAGAGAGAGAGAGTGGTAAGAGGTGTATATGTGTATGTATGTCATTGGTGTGAGAAATGACTATATAGATGGTATTTCATGAAGTATAGGCTAATCCTAAAACAAATTTCATAATTTGCATCCTATGTTGCTCCCCTCAAATATTGTAGGAGAGAGTTTCAGATAGCTGGAGATAGATAAGAAAAGGACATACCAGCAAATTTCTGGCCTCCCCTCCTGGGTGCTCTTATAAGATACCAGTCTTCTAATCTTAGAGATCTTGATGGAACATACATTTGAATGAGGTTGCTTAAATAAAAGGGGGCTTTATTGGACATTTACGGCAAAATAGAGCAGTCTTGTTATTCTAGCTGTGGTTGGGAGCCAATTCAGTTTTCTTAAGATTGGTGTGATGAGGTTGTTTGTCCTCTTTTTAAACACGATTCTTGTGACTTGACTTTGAGAGGGCTGTAGTTTCAAGATTGTTATGCTAGGGAGTATTACAAATGAAGAATTGTAATATTCCGTGTAGAATGGAATAATGATGAAATGGGACTTTGAGTTTTCAATGAGTATATTAAAGAATACAGACAATTGCCCAATATTACGGAGCTTGCAGAGGAGCACTTGGCATAAATGGAAAGTGTAATGGTTCAGAATTTATTTCGACTTTATTTTTTTTTAACCCACAGAAACACTACCAGACTTTTCGTTTTGAGTAAAATAATATAATAACGTTCATTCCAAGTACGTATGTACTATGGATCAACAGATATTCTTTTGGACTGCACTAACTGCCTCTGATTTCTCTTCGTTAAAGTTGCAGTTTTGTTATCTAACATCCATGTCTTGAATGCCTTTTCCGATGTTTGAAATTAACAATTCCACTTCTGATGGTAAAGATGTAGATATGTAGGTATCATCAGCATGCATGTGAAAGATTAAATAACGCTTTTTTAAATAATATGGTTAAGTACATAGGATATAGAACTGGGCCCAAAACAGACCGCTGGGGTGTGCCATACACAAAATATAAACAGGTTGACTGGATTCCTTGGAGAATCACAGACTGGGTCCGTCCTGACAAATATGACTTGAGCCACTCGAGAACCGTATTAGAAATTCAAAAAGTCATTGATAATTGCTCGATAAGGATATATGTTCTTGTGTGTTCGTGTGTGCTTGTGTGTGTTCGTATGTGTGTCCTTGGATGCGTGCAGGAATAACTTACACCGCTACTCTACAGACATGGGTAAGAGGGAATGGTTGAGAGGAAGGAGAAGCTGTGGACATTTTATCACATACTAGGACACACTATGACAGCTTTATGGGTGCTTTATAGCACCAGGAACGTGCTAGACCTAAAGAAATAGGGGCAAGGTTAGGGATATGTTGAAGAAACGGTACAATGAAAGCCAGGGGACAAGCGAGAGATTAGATCAGATTAAATGAGATTAATAAAAGGGAAAGACGAGACCAGACTATTTGTGGAGTTATGGTAAGTTGAAGTAAGTTGGGGTAATGTGAAATAAGTTACCATAAAGTGAAACAAATAACGATGAGATGGAAATGACTTTCATTGTATGCATCTAATTTTGTAAACTGCAGTGAGAACAGCTTCGCCTCCAGTTGTGAAAGGTTGCTATGAGAATACAAGTGAGAAACAAGGAGGGAGGGGGGCGGGTGTGGTCACTACACGAAGTGCCCGAAAAAAAGTAACAAATGTTCAACCTTTGATAATCTAATATTAGTAAGACTTGGATTGTTAATTTTTCTTTGAAAGCCTCATATGAAAACTTTGACCTGCTCCCAATAAATTCTATTTATAGAAGACGTCCCTTTATCTGAGCCCTATCCTTTACTGCCACCGTCTGTGGCTAGGCGCTCCACTGCCTCACACAAGAGACGTGAGTGACCCCTGAATGAAGGAGTTTGGCTTTCATTTTGTTTTGTTTTTAACAAGTTACAAAGCCCATCTCCTATGGGACCCACACTGAGTCGATATAGGCGTAAAACATGTACAATCATTCATCTCTTACCTGGCTCTCCACGTTGGCATCCTCGTGTGACGGCAAAACTCGTAAACGACATAGTAGGTTCGTAGAGCTATAAGGTTCTGTCTTCACTTCCAATTGTTATCAGATAAAACCTTCTAGTTCTGGCGACCCAATATGTTTCCACTGGTGTCACGTAAGTATGACACCGGGACAGAGATATAAGTGAGGGAATGGCAGACTCCCCAGACGTGAGTCTGATGTGTCTGCGCTTCTCTCCCTATTTCTTTCTCCGTACGCACCCCCCC
>NW_004797469.1:1045628-1050073 GCF_000002075.1 Aplysia californica | reverse complement strand
CCACCCTCCACCCCCCGCCCCATTCACTCAAGGCAGTGCTACTGACTGAAGTTGTCTTTAGGCCATTCCCAAAGGGGGGATATTAACTTGTTCTTGTGCACAGTAGAATTGTAAATGGGCTGATGTATCAATGTCATGCTCATACTGTGCCGGAGCAACATAGGGGGAACTGCTACTTTTTCTGTCCTTATCCTTACAATCGTCATTTTTCCTCTACTTCTTTTGTATGTTTCTCACTCTCTTGTGAACTGCTATTTCCGGGGTGCCATTATAGTCGAAGCAGACTTTGTGCTGTTGAGGCTAAAGAGGTGAGCAGAGTAAGACTGATTCCCCGTGTGGACTTCTGTTGACATCCACCCCTTGGCGCTCATATGACCTTAAGCAGTTGCGAGCGCCGTCAAACGTTACTAAAACTGAAAACTGAAAACTCTTCCTCTCCCACCCCTCCACCTTGTTCTCCGCCCCCTCACAACTTCTAAGAATGTATTATTTCCGCTTTCGTCAACTTTTACAGCTAGCGCTACATTTGATCTGGCAGCCAGTGCTGCAAGTGTTGAGAAGTGTCTGTTCAAGACAGTCAGTCACTGTATACAGTATTTCTTGAAGTCACTGCCCAAATCAAAGATAGCCTTGTCGCTACTGGTTGCCTACCATGAGAATGCTGAGCTGAAAGTTGATGATAATGTTGCTGAGTTGTTGGTTTTCTTCCTTTTGAAAGAACGGCGAAGTCGACTAAAAAAAGAGGTTTAAGAAAATGTTGTGGCATTGTTAATGTTTTATTTTTACTTTTCAAACCCTTTCCTCGCAGGTATATGGCACCCACAAGAAACTAAAAGGGGGTTCAGAAACAGAACTTTAAAGGAAATCCCGACGTAGAACTAAGAGGAGCAAACTAAGCAGGAAAAGGTAAGCTGACAACTTTGTTATTACGTCGGCCAAATTTTTACTCCTACTTCGCCCCTCCTTAAGAGATCATGACATGCCTTGATCCGTCTCGAATATTATATTGTTTTTGAATGGTTTCCTTCAATTTCTCAATAAATTCTGGATAAAACGATGTTATAAATGTAGATTTTATTTTTTGTTTTAAGTTGTACACACCAACACACACACACACGCACACACACACACACACACACACACACACACACACACACATGTTATGTATCGCTAATAAATCATAGTTCAGAGTAAAAAAATACTTATTCAGAGTTGGAGTGCTTGTACTGATACAGGATAATGTTGACCAAAACGCGTCCAAATTTTGAACCCACTGTGGAAGTCGGGAGTAAGGTTTAAGACAGAAGTCAACTCACGAAAAATGTTTCATCGGTTAGGTGACAGGTAAAAACCCGGTTGGAAAGGATCATCATTGAAAAGGTGATTGAATGAAGGGATAGAATGGATTACATATCTAAGACAGACACTGTGATAACTTCAACTGAAAAAGCAGGGAGAAAAAATGTAGATTCGTGCCCACTCCTAAGACTTATGTTTTTTATTCGCTGTATTCTGCTTCGTTTTTAACTTCTGTGTCTAAACTTGTAAAACCTTGAACCATCGTAAAGCTCAAAACTTACCATGCTCGTTTTACGTGTTCCATTAATATAATGGCTCCACAGTCGAAGACTCCATAAAAAGAACAAGTAAAATCATTACGAAATCTTCACTCAGAGTAATTTTAAAACTGTTTATACCAACGTGTTGCTCTCTTTGGGTAAATGAAATGGACAAGAGTAAGAACAGTCATCAAGTGCCAGACCTGACACGGACATCGGCAATCAGGGATCGTAACTCGTTTCTCTGTTCAAATAATCTCAAAGTAATGCATATATTTTCCTAGTCTTTTTCGGCCCCCCATCTGTTCAAGCTCTCTAAGTCAGTTTTTCTTGGTCAGCTTCGGCCGGCCCCGTTTGCCTTCTTTTTTTTCAAAGGGGTTGCACACATGGCGTTAAATAATTCACCAATTACGTCGATGCCATTTAACCCACGGCATCTCACCAACACAGACAATTCTACCGCTGGTGCTTACAACTGTGTCAAACAAAGTATTTGAGCGAGGGTCATCGAGTCTTGCACAAGGGCACACACACAACTAACCGTCCACGTTACAATAGTACTGCGGTTCATCTTTGTTAGTAAAGTCTGTTATCTCTTTTAGAAGCGTGTATGTGAGCAACGGAATCATACATCGACATGAAGGGGGATATTGACTGTTCGTGAGGAAGGAGGGTGGGAATGGCAGAGACTAAGTGGAGGATGTTCTAGGATGGAATTATCAGCAACGCTTTCGAACCTCAGTCCTATCGTCAGGAAAACAGAACCGGCCCGACGAGAAAAACATGCATGAAGAAAAAGTATCTTTACTTTTAGATCTTGATCGGTAATAACCAGAGAGATGTTATGCAACATTTAGAAAAAATCTCCAGAAACGGACCTAGAAATATGTTTTTTCAAAGACTGAAGCCTATCACCCTTGTATGGCGAGGAGACAATCATGTAAAGTATTCCTTGGCAGAACCATGCTACTCATACAGGGTGCCATAAACTAGTAATGAAGTTTCGACCGTCAGTGACGTCACAAACGTGACGTATTAGACAGAAATAGATTTTGAATTAGTCTCGATTCAACTTGTCAATTTGTTCACTTTTTCAATGTGGTTTCCTCTTGACTAGGAACGTGAAAAGTGAATGTGTGACTGTGTGTGTGTGTGTGCGGGAGGGGAGGGGGGGGGGGGTCTGAATAACAAAAAGACAGTGCTACGAATCTAGAGATTTTAAAACATATGACATGTTCTCACAAAAACGTTGCGCTCAAAAATACACCGTCGGCAGTCAGGCGCCAAACCTTGAAACACAACACAGTTGTTGTACACCACGACAGCTCCATTAATATCCCGTCGTTCAACTAGTGACCTCACAATAGCGATCAACCGCCCCCTCTGTCACTGCGCTCATCAGCAGACCTAAAAGTGTTACGTCACATGGTGACATTGGCGCCCGGACTACAAGGTACCGTGGTCACAACTCAAGCTTCAAGTGACTCTCCAGATCTCTGGGTTGTGTCGTTGGTCATGCGAGAAACACACCACAGTTGTTGTTTTTTAAACAAAACACGAGAAGTTGCCCCCACAAAGTAACAGAGTAGAGCGTGTTTCGTGACTCATGACAAGAATGATAAATCAAGCATAGATGTCTCCTAGCAAGAAGATGTAATATCAAAGTCATACGTTTAAAGAACATAATCTAGGCTCGAGAAAGAGAGACTTTAGTAGGAGGGGGAGAGGAGGAGAGAACAAATAAGGCAGAGGAGGGGGGGGGAGAAAGAGGACGAGAGGAACAGAAGTGGGAGGGGAGGATGAGTAGGAGGAGTGAGAAGGAAGAGTAGCAAGGAGAAGCAGAGGTTAGGGTTATGGTTGTGGTGCAGAAGGAGGAGGAGGAGGAGGAGGGGGATGAGGGGGATGAGGGGGAAGAGGAGGAGGAGGACCACGATAACCCCGATGATAACAATGACTAGGACGAGAAGGAGGAAGAAAATACATCGAATCGTATTAATACATTCTGTGTAATCATAAACACATCAAATTGTTATAGTATCTATTATGCCAGTTTGGCCATCAATTTTACTACCACCTTAATCCTCAATCCCTTGCTTTGCTAGCATGTTTATCATTGGCCCTACTCTTAAGACAAAACTGTTGAAAGGGTGAAATCATGGTTGAGGTGGTGTGAGGCTGGGGGGATGACGGGGCCTATGGGAAGTGATGGATACAACAAAGACAGAGCTGTGAATTAAGAAGGCTTTTTTACTTCAAAATATACATACTCCAACCCCCCCCCTAAGAAAATTGTTTTTAAATTTGCGAAATACAAGCGCGTAATCCTAGCATTACACCGGTATTTGCTCTCTATTGAATAATGAGTGAAAAGTTTCAGAATTTTTAGCAGTAGAGTGAAGAGCACTAAGAGCTCCACCAAAATGAAGCCATGTCAAAACCAGCCCAGAGTTAAGATCAACGCTTCACGTCAATGTACCTGTAGACAAAAATGTTGTCTGAATTCAAAAACACCATACCACTGTTTTGAGGTAAAACCCTAACAGTTGCCAGTACTGCAATGTACATTATATTATGAGTTGTAATACTTGAAATGATATGCCTGCTTCTTTGACTACTTCTTTGGTGTTCCTGTCAAGTGTTGTTGGTTGTCTTCCTTTTTGTCCCAGACGCTAGTACCCTTATTGTGATCATTCATGATAACGTTCGTTTCCATGGTGCTTCTTTTTCAGGTGCGTGTTGAACCTTTTGTCTTTGCTATTGTTGACATTGCTGCAGTTTAGGTTGTTGATCATTCATGATAATGTTCTATCCATGTTGTTGTGATTTAAGATGCCTGTTCTCTTCTTCTTCTTTCCTCCTCCTCCTCCTCCTCCTCCTCCTCCTCCT
>NW_004797469.1:1041142-1043594 GCF_000002075.1 Aplysia californica | reverse complement strand
AGATAGATAGATAGATAGATAGATAGATAGATAGATAGATAGATAGATAGATAGAGAGATAGGTAGATAGATAGATAGGTAGATAGATAGATAGGTAGATAGATAGATAGATAGATAGGTAGATAGATAGATAGGTAGATAGATAGATAGATAGATAGATAGATAGAGAGAGAGAGAGATAGATAGATAGATAGATACAGTGGCGTCCACATGAAACTTGAAAAAGTATTCACCCAAACATCGTATAGAAACCTCATACTACCCACTCATATACCAATTAAAAGCTAAATAAGTTCTGCGTCATCGGACACATTATATGCCATCTACGATAAGAGTCGCCCATGATTTTGATCCCTTAAAATCAAACTTTTAAAAATCAGGCTAGGGAAAACTGTGCGAAATCAAAGAAACTGAACCGTGTGACCACGCGTGTCTTGAGATGCATCAACATTGGTGTGAGGGACATGAACTGAATATCAAATGAAGACTACATCGTGCAAGTGTTGGAACTTCATTTCTTATCCTTATTTTAGTCGTGGTGCCTTTCATGTAGGTATTTTTATGAATGAAAAAGCACCTTTTCACACGGCCAACGCAACTAGACAATTCTTGCAAAATCAAATAATACAAACGATGGAATGATCGCCAGTAATGAATAGCCCAGATATGAATCTTACAGGTATCTTGAGCCCCATGAAACAAAAGCTGAAGAAACACGACTTTGCTCCAAATTCAAACGCGTTGTTTGCAACTCTCAGTGACATTTGGTATGAACTGACAGATAGTCATCCCCAAAATTTAACACATTCCATGCCTATAGGGTTTACACAAAACTAATGGGTCCGGGACAAAATAATGAGCGCATTTCAATGTTAAGTCCGGGTTTTGCGTGGTATTTGTGACTGCTGTTTTCCAATTCGATTGAAACTATTATAATAAAATACTATTTATTGCAAGACAAAATTCCCCATTCATCTAATATGCAATCCAAATCCATCCAATCAATGTTAAGGCACATCAAAGCATGTGCGAGTACACTTTTAAATGTCTTTGATTTCGCACAACTTTGCCAAGGCTGGTTTTTTTAAAGGTTGATTTTGAGTGATTATATCTCGTGCGACTCTTATCAAAGATGAAATATCAATGTGCCGGAAGATGCAGGACATATTTAGCTTTAAATCAATATGTTGCATGGGTGGGTAGTGCAAGGCTTTAACACAATGATGGAGGGAATACATTTTCAAGTTTCTTTTGAACGCCACTGTATATCATATTCATATGGGTGAATTCAAAGAGCGGAGGGGGGGGGTGACAGAAAGAGCAAGAGGGAGGGGGTGCGAATGATAAAAAGTAAATGCAGACATGTCGTACAGACGAAAGACAAACCGGTGTCTCTGTTGTAGCTGTTAGGTGTTTCACCGTCACACACAAAAGAGTTCGATTCGCATGTGAGGAGAACTTGTATCGGTTATTAGTATCTCGGTCTTTCTGCTTACACGTTTTATCCCTCTCAACCCAGGTTGGCCGTGACGGGCAGGATCAAACATCGCCTCCAAAATGATCTAAAGTGCGTCTATGGGAATGTAAAAACACCTACACTAAAATATTTTTTAAAACGATTACATAATAACACATGCACGTATGTTATTCTGTACTCCGGTAATTGTCCGTCTTTTCAAAAATGTGTCCTTGTAATTACGAGCCCAGAGGCCTATACGCCGTGCTCTCAGGATACATCCCATCCAAATGGCGTCTTGGTATCTATATATCACTGGTATTCAGTAGCGTAAAACGTGAAACAGAAACGGAAATTTTTTCACGCTTTTCACGCGCTGATTACTTTTACATCCGTTGCTTTTAAGTAAGACTCGACTTTCTCTCCCTGTTTTATGTCAAAAACCCATTTGGAAAGAGTATCGGGCTTTCTAATTTATAGCAAGTTTTCATAGCGACCTTCGTCTGTTTTCATAATAGTGTTCTTCGTCATCTCTCTCAGAAGACGCGAGTTTAGGTCCCGATTTTTTCCATCAGTTATCTCGGTCTGCCTGCTTGGTTGCTGTATTTCACTCAGCCAGGGTTGACCCTGACAGGTAGTGCGAAGCAGCCAACCTCCGAAAACAATTAGGCTACTTTGTTGATGAGCTCATAAAAGTAGTAACATATTTAAAATTACAATTGTTTACATTTTTCTGCAGGCATGACGTCATAAATGAGTTTCCTTGGGAATGTAGAGTTCACTCTGTCGAGATTAGCGGAGTTTCCAGCCAGACACGTTTCTGTTTGCCCTGTCTATCGTTTGCCTATTTTTTATTAGAGAAATGATAATAGTTGTTCCTTTTCTTACATTTTAAAAGGTTAGAGAAGAAATAACAGTTGTGCCTTCCCTCCTCACGAACTCACCGAACCCATACAACACACACACACACACACACACACACACACACACACACAC